>NW_026781307.1:1576389-1638889 GCF_030144855.1 Hypanus sabinus
CGGCCCCGGGGTCATGGCGACTGGCTGTCCCGCGCCGATCGGGGGGGGGGGGGTGAGACACATTACTGACTCTGAATACACGCCAGTGAGCTCAATGCATGGGAAGAGGTTGGCAGCAGTGATAGGGGAGTCAATGGTTAGGGGGTCACACAGGCGATTCTGTGGGCGCAGGAAAGAAACTCGGATGGTAGTTTGCCTCCCAGGTGCCAGGGTCCGGGATGTTTCTGATCGCGTCCAAGATATCCTGCGGTGGGAGGGAGAACAGCCAGAGGTCGTGGTACATATTGGTGCCAACGATATAGGCAGGAAAAGGGAGGAGGTCCTGAAAACAGACCACAGGGAGTTAGGAAGGAAGTTGAGACGCAGGACCTCAA
This sequence comes from Hypanus sabinus, assembly GCF_030144855.1. NCBI lineage: Eukaryota > Metazoa > Chordata > Chondrichthyes > Myliobatiformes > Dasyatidae > Hypanus > Hypanus sabinus. The sequence goes on from NW_026781307.1 coordinate 1,576,764, forward strand.
AGGTAGTAATCTCGGGATTACTGCCTGTGCCACGCGACAGTGAGAATAGGAATAGAACTGAAGCGGAGGATAAATGTGTGGCTGAGGGATTGGACCGGGGGCAGGGATTCAGATTTCTGGATCATTGGGCCCTCTTTTGGGGCAGGAGGGACCTGAACAAAAAGGACGAGTTGCACTTGAGTCCGAGAGGTGCCAGTATCCTGGTGGGAAGGTCTGCTAAGCCTACTGGGGAAAGTTTAAACTTGAATTGTTGGGGTGTGGGAACCGAACTGCAGTGACGGAGGAAAGGGAGGTTGGCTCACAAATAGAGAAAGCTTAGAGACGGTGCAATAGGGTGGATTGGCAGGTGATGGAGAAGGGATACGCGCAGTCCGATGGCTTGAGATGTGTCTATTTCAATGCAAAGAGTATAACGATTATGGTGGATCAGCATTTGGAATTATGATGTTGTGGCCATTACAGAGACTTGGATGGTGCTGGGCACGATTGGTTACTTCGAGTGCCAGGGTATCACGATTATGGTGGGTCAGGAATAGGATGAGGTGGAGGATAAATGCGTGGCTGAGGGACTGGAGCAGGGATTCAGATTTCTGGATTTCTGGAACCGAGCTGAAGAGACTGGGGAAGAGAGAAAGGTTGTAGACAGTGCGAGAGGGAGGATAGGCAGGTGATAGAGAAGGGATGCGTTCAGACCGAAGGTTTGAGATGTGTCTATTTTAATGCAAGGAGTGTTGTGAATAAAGCAGATGAGCTGGGAGCGTGGATCAGTACTTGGAAATATGATGTCGTGGCCAGTACAGAGACTTGAATGGCTCAGGGACAGGAATGGTTACTTCAAGTGCTGGGTTTTAGATGTTTCAGAAAGGACAGGGAGGGAGGCAAAAGAGGTGGGGGGGGGCGTGACACTGCTGATCAGAGATATTGTCACGGCTGCAGAAAAGGAGAAAGTCCTGGAGGGATTGTCTACGGAATCTCTATAAAGAAGGTGGGGGGAGGGTGGAAGGTGCCAGGTGAAAAACCAATCAGAGGAAAGATCAAGGGGTGGGGGAGGGTATAGACAGGAGAGGTGAGGAAGGAATGTAAGGGGAAAGCACTATGGGTAGTAGAAAAGGACAGAATCATGAGAGAGGTGATAGGCAGCTGGAAGAGGAGGCAGAGTGAAGGTGGGATGGGGGAAAGGAGAGGGAAGAAATTACCGGCAGAATTGAAGCGGGTGGCAACCGGGAGGTCCTGTCTGTTGTGGCGGACGGTGCGGAGGTGCTCGACGAAGCGGTCCTCCAATCTGCGTCGAGTCTCGGTGATGTAGAGGAGGCCGCACCGGAAGCACCGGATGCAATAGACGACCCCAGCAGACTCAAAAGCGAAGTGCTGTCTCACCTGGACGGACTGTTCGGGGCCCTGAATGGTGGTAGGAGAGGAGGTTTAAGGACAGGTGTAGCACTTACGCTTGCAGGGACAAGTACCAGGTGGGACATCTGTGGGGAGAGACGTGAGGACCAGGCAGTCACGGAGGGAACGATCCCTGCGAAAAGTGAAGAGGGGTAGAGAGGGAAAGATGTGTTTAGTGGTGGGGTCCTGTTGAAGGTGGCGGTAGTTGTGGAGGATAATATGCTGGATCCGGAGGCTGGTGGGGTGATAGGTGAGGACAAGTGGAACACGGTCCCTGTTGTGGTGAGGGGAGGGTGGGGTGAGGGCCGAAGTGCGGGAAATGGAAGAGGAACTTTGCTGGATTTTTTTTTATAGGCCGCCCAATAGCAACAGGGATATCAAGGAGCAGATAGGGAAACAGATCCTGGAAAGGTGTAATAATAACAGAGTTGTGATGGGGAGATTTTAATTTCCCAAATATCGATTGGCATCTCGCTAGAGCAAGGGGATTAGATGGGGCGGAGTTTAGGTGTGTTCAGGAAGGTTGCTTGACACAATATGTAGATATGTCTACAAGAGGAGAGGTTGGACTTGATCTGGTATTGGGAAATGAACCCGGTCAGGTGTCAGATCTCTCAGTGGGAGAGCATTTTGGAGATAGTGATCATAATTCTATCTCCTTTACCATAGAATTAGAGAGAGATAGGAACAGACAAGTTAGAAAAGCGTTTAATTGGAGTAAGCGGAATTATGAGGTTATCGGGCAGCAAATTGGAGGCTTAAATTGGAAACAGATGTTCTCAGGGAGAAGTACGGAAGAAATTTGACAAATATTCAGGGGATATTTGTGTGGGATTTTGTATAGGAACGTTCCAATGAGACAGTGGTGTTATGGTAGGGTGCAGGAGCCGTGGTGTACAAAGGCTGTAATAAATCTGGTCAAGAAGAAAAGCAAAGCTCACAACAGGTTCGGAGAGCCAGGTAATGTTAGAGATCTAGAAGATTATAAGGCTAAGAGGAAGGAACTTAAGAATGAAATTAGGAGAGCCAGAAGGGGCCATGAGAAGGCCTTGACGAGCGGAATTAAGGAAATCCCCAAGGCATTCTGCAAGTATGTGAAGAGCAAGAGGATAAGATGTGAAAGAATAGAACCTATCAAGTGTGACGCTGGGAAAGTGTGAATGAATACTTTGCTTCAGTATTCACTACGGAAAAGGATCTTGGCGATTGTAGGGATGACTTGCAGCAGACTGAAAAGCTTGAACATGTATATATTAAGAAAGAGGATGTGCTGGAGCTTTTGGAAAGCATCAAGTTGGATAAGTCGCCGGGAGATAGTGATCATGATTCTGTGCACTTTAAAATAACATTGGAGAGAGATAGGAACAGACAAGTTAGAAAAGCGTTTAATTGGAGTAAGGGGAAAGATGAGGCTATCAGGCAGGAAATTAGAGGCTGAAATTGGAAACAAATGTTCTTCGGGAAAATTACGGAATAAATGTGGCAAATTTTTAGGGGATATTTGTGTAGAGTTCTGTATAGGTACATTCCAATGAAACACGGAAGTTACTCTAGGGTACAGCAACCGTGGTGTACAAAGGCTGTAATAAATCTAGTCAAGAAGAAAAGAAAAGCTTACAAAAGGTTCAGAGAGAAAATGTTAGGGATTTAGATTATAAGGCTAATAGGAAGGAGTTTAGGGAAACTAGGAGAGGCAGAAGGGGCCATGAGAAGGCCTTGGCGGGCAGGATTAAGGAAAATCCCCAGGCATTCTAGAAGAATGTGAAGAGCAAGAGGATGAGATGTGAAAGAATAGAACCTATCAAGTGTGACAGTGGGAAAGTGTGTATGGAACCGGGGAAGATAACGGAGGCACTTAATGAATACTTTGCTTCAGTATTCACTACGGAAAGGGATCTTGGTGATTATAGTGATGACTTTCAGCAGACTGAAAAGCTTGAGCATGTAGATATTCAGAAAGAGGATGTGCTGGAGCTTTTGGAAAGCATCGTTGGATAAGTCACCGGGATCTGATGAGATGTAACCCAGGCTACTGTGGGAGGCGAGGATGAAGATTACTGAGCCTCTGTCGATGATCTTTGAATCACCAATGAGGATGGGAGAGGTTCCGGAGGAATGGAGGGTTGCGGATGTTGTTTCTTTATTCAAGAAAGGGAGTAGAGATAGCCCAGGAATTTATAGAGCAGTGAGTCTTACCTCAGCGGTTGGTAAGATGATGGAGAAGATCCTGAGAGGAAGGACTTATGAACATTTGGAGAGGCACAATATGATTAGGAGTAGTCAGCATGGCATCATCGTGCCTTACGAGTCTGATTGAATTCTTTGAGGATGTGACTAAACACATTGATGAATGAAGAGCAGTAGATGTAGTGTATATGGATTTCAGCAAGGCATTTGATAAGGTACTGCATGCAAGGCGTATTGAGAAAGTAAGGGGCCATGTGATTCAAGGGGATGTTGCTTTGTGGATCCAGAACTGGCTTGCCCACAGAAGGCAAAGAGTGGTTGCAGACGGGTCATATTCTGCATGGAAGTCGGTCACCATTGGGGTGCCTCGGGGATCTGTTCTAGGACCCTTACTCTTCGTGATTTTTATAAATGACCTGGATGCCAATGTGGATGGATAGGTTAGTAAGTTTGCTGGTAAGATAAAGGTTGGGGGTGTTGTGGATAGTGTGGAGGGCTGTCAGAGGTAACAGCGGATCATTGGTAGAATGCAAAACTAGGTTGAGAAGTGGCAGGTGGAGTTCCACCCAGAAAAGTGTGAAGTGGTTCATTTTGGTAGGTTAAATGTGATGGCAGAATATAGCTTTAATAGTAAGACTCTTAGCAGTGTGGAGGATTAGAGGGATCTTGGGGTCTGAGTCGACAGGACACTCAAAGCTGCTGCGCAGATTGACTCTGTAGTTAAGAAGGCGTACGGTGCATTGGCCTTCATCAATCTTGGAATTGAATTCAGGAGCCAAGAGGTAATGTTGCAGCTATATAGGATCCTGGTCAGACCCCACTTGGAGTCAGTTCTGGGCACCTCACTACAGGAAGGATGTGGAAACCATAGAAAGGGTGCAGAGGAGATTTACAAGGTTGTTGCCTGGATTGGGGAGCATGCCTTATGAGAACAGGTTGAGTGAACTCGGCCTTCATTCCTTGGAGCGACGGAGGATGGGAGGTGACCTGATAGAGGTGTACAAGATGATGAGAGGCATTGATCGTGTGGATAGTCAGAGGCTTTTTCCCAGGGCTGAAATGACTAGCACGAGAGGACACAGGTTTAAGGTGCTGGGGAGTAGGTACAGAGGAGATGTCAGGGGTAAGTTTTTCACTCAGAGAGTGGTGAGTGCGAGGAATGGGCTGCCGGCAACGGTGGAGGGGGCGGATACGGTGGGGTCTTTGAAGAGACTCCTGGACGGGTACATGGAGCTCAGAAAGATAGAGGGCGATGGGTAACCCTAGTAATTTCTAAGTTAGGGACATGTTCGGCACGACTTTGTCGCTCCAAGGAGAAAAAGGCCAGGTGGTGTGGTGGTGGGTTTAGGAAGGTCCTAATACTTCCCCTTACTCCAGTTAAACGCTTTTCTGACCTGTCTAACTTTTCTAACCTTTCCAGCAATTGTATGGCATTTCTTTAGTTTCCTTGGTTTGTCGACCAGGCGCCACGGCGTAGTCGCAGCTGGCGCGACACCATTACAGCTCGGGGCGGCCGGGTTCCAGTCCCGGCGTGCCCAGTGGGGAGCCCCTGGACCTCTTCCCCCCGTGGTTTTCCCCGGGTCATCCGGTTTCCTCTCATAGCGGGTAGGTGAAATCATCGCCCCGTGATTAGGGTAAGGTTAAACCGAGGTTGCCGGGTGTTGTTGGGAGGCTCGGGCGTTGCCTTGCTCTCGGAGGGCGGTAGGGCCTGTCCCATGCTGTATTTCATTAAAAAGAAAGAACCTTCAAGATTGCGCCGGGTGTCAGACACATAATTTGACAATGAGTTTACTTTGAACAAAGATGCATTCTGGGATGAAAGCGGGGCCTGTTCCACGAGGAAGAGGAGACTGCTGTGAAGGGGCATGCCTGAGGTTTGCACGGTTGTGGGAGGTATAGACCCGGACATACGTTGCACAATACTCCACCTCCCCCAACCCAGCCAAGATTCCACCTCAGACATTTCTTCATTTTGCAGATTGACCCCCCCCCTCCCCTCACTCCAAGCTCTGTATGGAGAGGAACGGGGTGTCCTCAGCATGGACTCCGTTCTGGAGCGTCATCTGGGCACCAGCACTGGTGAACGACCTTCACCTCGCCATAGTTTCATTCAATAACTATCTCTGACAGAAGACAGATGCCTACCGATGGTCATCAGCGACGTTGCCATCCCCAATTTACCCGGAAGGCCGTCAGAGATAGCACCAGAATTAGCTGAAACCCCCCGTGACAACGGCATTGCTCTTGCACCCCGTGAGGTGGGAAGCTGGGAGGCATTAGGCGGAAGGGCGAATAATCGAGGTTGCAACTGACGATAGTTACCCACAGAAAGAAAAAAAAAAACAAAACACATCTGTAATTCAACATTTCCAGTCGTGGCGTTATCATGGGACCATAAACCTATATTTACCCGGCGCTGAAAACGCATTGCATACATTCAGAAATCTGTACGTCAAATGGCGGACGGAAGAATCGTTTTCTAAAACGTTGGGTTTGTGTTTTCAGGCTCCTGTCCCTACAAGCGGATAGTAGAATTAAAAAGAGAGCATGTTCAGGTTAGTCGGGGTGAGGGTGGGGAGTGGTCCTCAATAACGGGTGCCAGCTTTCTGAGGCGAGTGTGTATGATGCAGGTGATCGAGAGGACGGTTCGACCCTGTAGGACCTGCAGCATCCTCTGCGTTGGCTGACAGTGAGGAGGAGATACCTGCAACTCTCGGCGGAGGATGGTAGAGGGAGAGGGACGGGGAGAGAGAAAGAGAGAGAGGGAGAGAGAGAGAGAGAGAGTCAGCGAGAGAGGGAGAGGGACGGGGAGAGAGAAAGAGGGTGGGAGAGGGCGAGATGGAGGGAGAAAACGAGGGTGGAAGAGAGCACGAGAGGGAGCGTTGGAGGAAAGGGGAGAGGGAATGAGAGGCAGGGACTGGGAAGATAAGACGGAGGAAGGGAGCGAGGGAGAGAGTGATGGAGGGAAGGAGGCAGGGGTGAGAGAGGGGATCGGAGGGAGGGAGAGAGATGGAGAGAGATAGATAGAAAAGGGAGAGAGGGCAGTGAGAGAATTAGGTTGGAATGGGGGGAGAGAGAGTGCGGCGAGAAAAAGAGGGAGTGAGAGAGTGAGCGAGAGGGAGAGAAGAGGTGGGGGATGGGGTAGGGCGGGAGGGATGGGGAGAGAGGGAGGCTTGGAGGGAGGTAGGGAGGATGTGAGGGAGAGAGTGGGAGTAGAGAGAGTGAGAGAGGGAGAGTGCGAAGGAAGGAGGGACGGAGTGGGAGAGAGAGTGACGGGAGGATGGAGGGCGGGAGAGGAAATGACTTCTGAACTGCCTGTTTTTCGGAGTTGCCTCTGCGGAGGCGTTGCTTCCTCAAGGCGTCCGTTTCCGCTCGGCTGCAGGACCTGGTGTCGGTTTGCTTCTCCTGAGATCTGATCGCGCACACGGAAAATCTGGCCCGGCGAAGCCAGCCTGGCGAGTGGCTGCGCAGGTGGACGTCTGAGCAGTCAATCCTCCCATCAATCGCCGGGGGCGATTCGTAACTGGCCGGGCATCGAGAAGCGGGCGGCGGAGGCAGGTAGAGTCAATAGCGTTCATAAGGCTTTCGGACCAGATGCTCGGATGCGGGGGTGGGGGGAGGGTGCGGGGAAGCGCGATCGGAATAATGGTGGTCGCGTCTGTGCCGTCTCAGTCTGGGTCCGTGGTATTTGGCGCAGAGCCCCACAAATACCCGTCGGCCCGCAGGGTAGCTGGCCGCTTTCGGTTGTTTGTTTCTCGGCAGCTAAGCAAATGCATTATAGAGGCAGAAGATAGACACACACACACACACACACACACACACACACACACACACACACAGACACACACACACACACACACACACACACACACACACACACACACACACACACACAGACACACACACACACAGACACACACACACACACACACACACACACACACACAGACACACAGAGACACCTTTTCTCTAGTCACGGGAATCCCACTTGACTGCAGGCACAGAGCGCGACTCCAGGCTGCGTGACGCACGGCCGCCCGGTCAGAGTACCGGTTGCGGCCGGTGTCTATCAACCGGGGTCACTAAGGGGTGGGGTGGGGGGAGCACAAGCGCCGTCCCTGGGGACGGATGTCGCCACCGAGCCGGAGAGAGCAGAGCACCAGCTGCAGACCTGTCAGTATGGCGCCATAAGTGCAGTTGGTCTGCTTTTCCATTCCGAGCCCGCTTCAGTGCACAGAACGCAGAATTCCGCAGCACCGTACACCAAGTCACCCTGCATCCTTTTAGCATCCTCCTCACAGCTAACACCGCCACCTAGCTTCGTGTCATCCGCAAACTTGGAGATGCTGCATTTAATTCCCTCGTCTAAATCATTAATACATATTGTAAACAACTTGGGTCACAGCACTGAGCCTTGCGGTACCCCACTAGTCATTGCCTGCCATTCTGAAAAGGTCCCGTTTGCTCCCACCCTTTGCTTCCTGTCTGCCAACCGATTCTCTATCTACATCAATACCATACCCCCAATACCGTGTGCTTTAAGTTTGCACACTAATCTCCTGTGTGGGACCTTGTCAAAAGCCTTTTGAAAATCTAAATATACCACATCCACTGGCTCTCCCCTATCCACTCTACTAGTTTCATCTTCAAAAAAATCTATAAGATTCGTCAGACATGATTTTCCTTTCACAAATCCACGCTGACTTTGTCCGATGATTTCACCCCTTTCCAAATGTGCTGTTATCACATCTTTGATAACCGACTCTAGCATTTTCCCCACCACCGATGTCAGACTAACCGGTCTATAATTCCCCGGTTTCTCTCTCCCTCCTTTTTTAAAAAATGGAGTTACATTAGCCACTCTCCAATCCTCAGGAACTGATCCAGAATCTAAGGAGTTTTGAAAAATTATCACTAATGCATCCACTATTTCTTGGGCTACTTCCTTAAGCACTCTGGGATGCAGACTATCTGGCCCTGGGGATTTACCTGCCTTTAATCCCTTCAATTTACCTAACACCACTTCCCTACTAACATGTATTTCCCTCAGTTCCTCCATCTCACTAGACACTCGGTCCCTTACTATTTCTGGAAGATTATTTATGTCCTCCTTAGTGAAGTCAGAACCAAAGTAGTTATTCAATTGGTCTGCCATGTCTTTGTTCCCTGTGATCAATTCACCTGTTTCTGACTGTAAAGGACCTACATTTGTCTTGACCAATCTTTTTCTTTTCACGTATCTATAAAAGCTTTTACAGTCAGTTTTTATGCTCCCTGCCAGCTTTCTCTCATAAACTTTTTTCCCTTTCCTAATTAAGCCCTTTGTCCTCCTCTGCTGGTCTCTGAATTTCTCCGAGTCCTCAGGTGTCCCGCTTTTTTTGCTAATTTATATGTTTCTTCTTTGGACTTGATACTATCCCTAATTTCCCTTGTCAGCCACGGGTGCACTACCTTCCCGGGTTTATTCTTTTGCCAAACTGGGATGAACAATTGTTGTCGTTCATCCATGCGATCTTTAAATGCTTGCCATTGCACATCCACATCCAAAGTTACCCTTCTTTAAGTTCAGAACGTTTGTTTCTGAATTAACTATGTCACTCTCCATCTTAATGAAGAATTCCACCATATTATGGTCACTCTTACCCAAGGGGCCTCGCACGACAAGATTACTAACTAACCCTTCCTCATTGCTCAATACCCAGTCTAGAATGCCCTGCTCTCTAGTTGATTCCTCGACATGTTGGTTCAGAAAACAATCGCTCATACATTCCAAGAAATCCTCTTCCTCAGCACCCTTACCAATTTGGTTCACCCAATCTATATGTAGATTGAAGTCACCCATTATAACTACTGTTCCTTTGACGCACACATTTCTAATTTCCTGTTTAATACCATCCCCATACTCACTACTACTGTTGGGTGGCTTGTACACAACTCCCACCAGCGTTTTATTCCCCTTAGTTTTATGCAGCTTTACCCATATCGATTCCACATCCTCCCGGCTAATGTCCTTCCTTCCTATTGCGTTAATCTCCCCTCTAACCAGCAATGCTACCCCACTTCCTTTTCTTTCCTGTCTATCCCTCCCGAATATTGAATATCCCTGGATGTTGAGCTCCCTTCCTTGGTCACCCTGGAGCCATGTCTCTGTGATCCCAACTATATCATGTTCATTAATAACTATCTGCACATTCAATTCATCCACCTTGTTACGAATACTCCTCGCATTGACACACAAAGCCTTCAGGCTTGTTTTTACAACACTCTTAGCCCTTATACAATTATGTTGAAAAGTGACTTTTTTTGCTTTTTGCCCTGGATTTGCCGGCCTGCCACTTTTACTTTTCACCTTACTACTTTTTGCTTCTACCCTCATTTTACACCCCTCTGCACTTGTTCCCAGCCCCCTGCCACATTAGTTTAAAGCCTCCTGAACAGCAGCAGCAAACGCTCCCCCTAGGACATTGGTTCCATTCCAGCCCAGGTGCAGACCATCCTGTTTATACCAGTCCCACCTCCCCCAGGACTGGTCCCAGTGCCTCAGAAATTTGAATCCCTCCCCCTTGCACCATTTTTCAAGCCATGTATTCAACTGAAATATCCTCCTATTTCCACTCTGACTAGCACGTGGCACTGGTAGTAATCCAGAGATTATTAACTTTGTGGTCCTACTTTTTAGACTATCTCCTAAATTCAACTTGTAGGACCTCATCCCGTTTTTTACCAATATCGTTGGTACCTATGAGCACCACGACCACTGGCTTTTCACCCTCCCATTCCAGAATGTGCTGGAAGGCCTGGACAGACTAGACGTGGAAAGGATGTTTCCCATGGTAGGAGAGTCTAAGACAAGAGGGCACAGCCTTAGGGCAGAGGGCCCCTTTCAACAAAGAGGTGCGGAAAAATTCCTTTCGCCAGTGGTGAATTTGTGGAGGCCAGGTCTTTGGGTGTACTTAAGGCAGAGATTGATACTGTATTAGAAACATAGAAAACCTGCAGCACAATACAGACCTGTATTCTTTCCTGTATCCCTACATTCTTTCAATCAGCACCTCATCCGTTTCCAGCGTCTGCAGATCTTCTCTTGTTTCACGTTTCTGGCCGAAAAGGAAAGGGGAAGAAGCTAAAAGACTTAAAAGACTCTCCACCACGGTTGCCGGCAGCCCATTCCACGCACTCACCACTCCCTGAGTGAAAAACTTACCCCTGACATCTCCCCTGTACCTACTCCCCAGCACCTTAAACCTGTGCCCTCTCGTACTGGCCATTTCAGCCTGGGATGAAGCCTCTGACTATCCACATGATCAACGCCTCCCATTATCTTATACATCAACAGCAAGTATACTGATTTTGATACCGTTGGGGGGGGGGGGGGATGACTTACCTGGGACAAGCTGCGGCAGCCGGATCTCTGGCATTGAGTCTGGTTCTGCAGTGCAGAATAGAGGGTGAAGACGAGGAGAGAGGCAGTGAAAGGGGACTCAATAGTTAGTGATAAGCTACCGCATGTCTTCTTTCAGCCCTCCTGATTTCTTTTTTAAGTATTTTTGAACTTTCTTATACTCACCAAGTAGCTTATTTGCTCCGTTTCCAATACATGTCACACATCTCTCTCTTCTTCTTTATCAGAGTTCCAATATCCCTACAGAAACAAGGTTCTTTATCCTTGTTCACTTTGCCTTTAACCCTGACAGAAACATACAAGCCCTGCACTCTGAAAATTTCTCCTTCGAAGGCCTCCCACTTACCAACGACATCCTTGCCAGAGAACAACTTGTCCCAATCCACGATTCTTAGATCCTTTCCCATTTCTTCAAATTTGGCATTTTTCCAGTTTACAACTTGAACCCGAGGACCAGGTCTATCTTTATCCATGATCAAGTTGAAACTAATGGTGTTGTGGTCACTGGTATGTTGCCGAAAATACAACCCCTTAATGTGGTCATACCCTTCCTGTTTCTCAGCTCCACTCATATTGTATACTCTCTCATGGGTACCTCTATAAATTGATTTTGCAAACTTTCCCGGACACATTTTACAAACTCTGACCCGTCTAAACCTTTAACAGTACGGGAGTCACAATCAATATGTGGAAAATTAAAATCCCCTGCTATCACAACTTTATGTTTCCTGCAGTGGTCTGCAATCTCTCTGCAGATTTGCTCCTCGAAATCTCGCTGACTGTTGTGTGTTCGATAACGCAACCTCATTAATGTGGTCTTATCTTTCCTGTTTCTCAGCTCCACACATATGGCCTCTGTAGACAAGCCCTCTAATTGGTGCTGCCTGAGTACTGCTGTAACATTTTCCCTGACTGGCAAAGCAACCCCCTTCCCCCCACCCTTCATCCCTCTGCCTCTATCACGTCTGAAGCATCGGAACCCTGGAACATTCAGCTGCCAGTCCTGCCCCTCCTGTAGCCAAGTTTCACTAATGGCTACAATGTCATAGTTCCACGTGTGAATCCACGCCCTCAGCTCTTCAGATTTCCCCACAATACTCCTCACATTGAAATAGACAGATCTCAGAAGATTATTACCACCACACACAACCCTTCCATTTGTGAATTTGCATGAAACTTTAACATCATTTAATTTCACCCCCGCTCCACTCTCTGCTCTGGAACTCTGGTTCCCACCCCCCTGCAAATCTAGTTTAAACCCACCACAATAGTACTAACACACCTCCCTGCAAGGATATTGGTCCCCCTGTAGTTCAGGTGTAACCCGTCTCTCTTCTACAGGCCCCATCTGCCCCAGAGGAGGTCCTAATGATCCTGACATCTGAAACCCTGCCCCCTACACCAGTTCCTCAGCCACGTGTTCATCCACCAGAGCATCCTAGTCTTACCCTCACTGGCACGTGGCACAAGTAGCATTCCTGAGATTACCACCCTCGAGGTCCTGCTTTTTAACTTTTTACCAAGCTCTTGATACTCACTCTTCAGGACCTCCCCACTCTTACATCCTACGTCATTGGTACCGGTGTGTACCATAACATCTGGGCTGCTCACCCTCCCATTTCAGAATGCTGTGCACGTGATCAGAGACATCCCTGAGCCTGGCACCCAGGAGGCAACAAAGCATCCGGGAGTCCCTGTCACGACCAGAGAACCTCCTGTCTTTACCTCTAACTACCGAGTCTCCTATCACTACCGCTCCCCTCGTCTTCCTCCCTCCAACTTTGGGCCTGTACTCACTGAAATTTGGGAGAATTCGGGGGGGGGGGGGATCTCACAGGCAGCTACAGAATGTTGAAAGGACTGGATAGGGTGGAGGTGGAGAGGGCGTTTCCTATCATAGTGGTATTCAGAACTGAAGAGCACAGCCTCAAAACTGTGGCGGGGCCCTTTAGAACAGAGGTAAGGATGTGGAACGCTCTGCCACAGACTGCGGTGAAGGTCTGGTCCGTGGGTACATTTAAGGCGGAAGTTGACCGTGTCCTGATTGGTCAGGGCATTCAAGGATAGGGGGAGAAGACAGGTGTATGGGGTTGAGTGGGATCCAGGATCAGCCATGATGGATTGGCAGAGCAGACTCGATGGACTGAATGGCCAGGTCCAAATTGGTATATTTGTTGTTGAGGGGAATGGCCACAGGGGAGCCCTGCTCTACCTGCCCTTTCCACTTCCCTCGTCTGACTGTAACCCAATTACCTATGAGCTGCTCCTTTGGCGGAACTGCCTCCCTGTCGCTACTATCTATAAACTCCTCATTCTCCCAAATCATCGGGAGGTCATCCAGCTCCCGCTCCAGGTCCCTAACGCGGTTTGTTAGGAGCTGCAGCTGGATGCACTTCTTGCAGGTGTCGTTGTCACTTCCCACATGCTGCAAGAGGAGCATTCCAATACCCTGCCTGGCATTCTCACTGCTCTGAACGAACAAAAACAAAATTCACCAGAACCTACCCTCGCCTCTGCCTGTTCACGCTGAGGCCTGTTCAGCCACAGCCGTCCCACTCTGACTCAGTTCACTCCGACCATGGGCTCTGTCTCTGGAGGTCTTTTTTTAAAAAACGTCAGCGCGCTACGTCACGCGCCTCCGCAGTCTAGCCTCTTCCCCCGATCAGTTAAAAAAAACACAGCTTTTCTCATTCCCCGCCTCTTGCTTCGATTTAAAAGCTGTATCCCAATAAATAAACAAACAAACAAACAAACAATCAAAATAAATAAATAAATAAACAAACGAACAAAAGACAAATAAATACATAAGTGAAGTCCAAGGAGTTCAGCAGTTGCTCAGATACTCAAACCACCCAGTCTGGCACCAGTCCGCGGGCCAAGTCACATCCTAACTTTCGGTATGAACAACAACTGAAAGTCTGGCCCATGTCTGCATGCTTTTATCCATTAGGTCGCTGTCACATGATTGGCTGATTTGATGTTTGCATGAACGAGCAGGTGCAGTATTGCAACACATACAATAGCCACTGAGTGTTGGACGGTCGAGGACTAAAGCACCCTGTCGTAGAGTTGTAAAGACCCTATACTCCCACGAACTAACGAGAATAGGTCGAGTGAACTCGGCCTTCTCTCCTCGGACTGACGGAGGATGAGAGGTGACCCGATAGAGGAGTATAAAATAATGAGAGATCTTGATCGTGTGGAGAGTCAGAGGCTTTTTATTTCTCCACCGCCGAAATGGCTAACACGAGGGGGCACAAGTAAGTCGGTCAGAGGTACGTTTTTCACGGAGAGAGTGGTGGGTGCGTGGAATGGACTGCCGGCGACGGTGGTAAAGGTGGATACGATAGGGTCCTTTTCCAGACTCTTCGATGGGTTGCACGGCGCTTCGAAGAATAGAGGGCTATGCGGTAGGGTAATTCTAGACAGCTTCTGGTTGCAGAGTGGGTTGCACGGTCGGCACGACATTGTGGGCCGAGCGGCCTGTAATATGCTCTAGATTTCTATGATTCTATGCTTCTATAATGTTATCATAAACTTGTTCCATCGCGGCCCACATCTACACAAGCCTTCCCTGTCCCTGCACTTGCACGAATGTCTTTTAATCATGGTAAATGTCCCTGCTCAGACCACTTGGCTGCTGGCTCCATGAGAGAAACAGACCTCCCCAGGTCCCTTTCTCGTGTCAGACCCCATTTTCTCCACCTTCAGACTCCGGTACCCAGGGCGAATATGGTGTTTGGTTAATTACGGAGGGAGAGGGAAGCGTGTAGACGGAGTGAATGGAGTGGGCGGGGTGGGGGTTCGTGGCTGAGCTGCTGCACCCTGTGTGGACGTTCGAGAATGGGGGCGACCCAGATGGAGTGTCAGCAGTCTTTCCTCCAACCTGCGTGTGGCAACAGTGCAGGAGGCCACGGGCGGACATACCGGAATGGGAATGGGAAGTGTAATTAACATGGCGGACGGAGCGTAGGTGGTCGGTGAAGCGGTCTCCCAAGGGCACCGAATGATCCCTACAGACTCACAGGTGAAGCGTCGCATGACCTGCAAGGACTGTCTGGGGCCCTGGATACGGTCGCGAGGGAGGAGGTGTCGGGACAGGGTCGGGACTTGTCCCGCTGGCACGGATAGGCGCCAGGAGGGAGGTCAGCGGGGAAGGAGGAATGGGCGTAGGAAAGCAGGGAGGTTGGGGGCGGGGCGGTGGGAGCCTGCTGGAGTTGACGGAAGTTTCGGGCTGGTCACGGAGGCTGGTGGGGTGACAGGTGAGGCCAAGGGAGAACGCTCCCCCTGGTAGGCTGGCGGGAGGATGGGGTGCGGACCAGAGGAACCCTCTCAAGCCGGATTTCGTCGCCCTGCCTGAACAGGAAAGTGAGCTCATTCGAAGCAGAGAGGGCACCTCCCCTTCTGAGAGGCTCAGGATGAACGAGCACATTTATTTTCTGAAACAAACGGGCAGACTATTATTTAAAAGAGGAGAGAATTCAAAGTTCCGAGATGCGTCGGGACTTGGGAGTCCTCGTGCCGGATACCCTTAAGGTCAACCTCCAGGTTGAACCTCCAAGTAGAGTTTTTCCCACAGGGAGTGGTGAGTGCGTGGAATGGGCTGCCGGCAACCGTGGTGGAGAGTCTTTTAAGTATTTTAGCTTCTTCCCCTTTCCAGTCCTGCCTGCTAAAAGTTCTCGGCCCGAAATGTGAAACAAGAGAAGATCTGCAGACGCTGGAAACGGAGGAGGTCCTGATTAAAAGAATGTAGGGTTATAGGAAGGAAGCTGAGAAGCATGACCTCAAGGGTAGTAATCTCCGGGATTGCTGCCTGTGTCACGCGACATTCAGGATGGGAATAGGATGAGGGAGCAGATTAATGCGTAGCTGAAGAATTGGAGCTGGGGGCGGGGTTACAGAGTTAGATACACAGAAACATAGAAAACCTACAGCAAGATAAAGGCCCTTCGGCCCACAAATTTGAGCAGAACATACCTCTACTTTAGAAAGTACTTGACCTACCCATAGCCCTCTGTTTTACTAAGCTCCATGTATCTATCCAAAAGTCTCTTAAAAGACCCTATCGTATCCGCCCCCACCACCGTTGCCGGCAGCTCATTCCACGCACTCACCACTCTCTGAGTAAAAAACTTACCCCCGATATCTCCTTTGTACCTACTCCCCAGCACCTTAAACCTGTGTCCTCTCGTGCTAATCATTTCAGCCCTGGGAAAATGCCTCTGACTATCCACACGATCAATGCCTCTCATTATCTTATACTCCTCTATCAGGTCACCTCTCATCCTCCGTCGCTCCAAGGAGAAACGGTCGAGTTCACTCAACCTATTCTCATAAGGCACGCTCCCCGATCCAGGCAACATCCTTGTAAATCTCCTCTCTACCATTTCTATGATTTCCACATCCTTCCAATAGTGAGGGACCAGAACTGAGCACAGTACTCCAAGTGGGGTCTGACCAGGGTCCTATATAGCTGCAACATTACCTCTCAGCAACTAAATTCAATTCCAAGATTGATGAAGGCCAACGCACCGTACGCCTTCTTAACCACAGAGTCAACCTGTACAGCAGCTTTGAGTGTCCTATGGACTCGGACCCCAAGATCCATCTGATCCTCCACACTGCCAAGAGTCTTACCATTAATACTATATTCTGCCATCACATTCGACCTACCAAAATAAACCTACCTCACACTTATCTGGGTTCACAATCCGGATCATTGGGACCTCTTCTGGGACCGGTGGGAGCTGCACAAAAGGGTCGGGTTGCACATGAATACACTTGCGGGCGGATTGTCTAGCGCTGTTGGGAGTGGTTTAAACTCACATGGCAGTGGGGTGGGAGCCAGGGTGATAAATTCATACTGCAGATTGAGAGGGAGAAGTACAAGTCCCATGTATCGGTATCACAATGGAATAAAGGGCATTACAGAAGCATGAGAGAGGAACTTGCACAGGTGAATTCGAGGGGATGACGGCAGAGTCGAGATGGCCAAAGTTTCTGGGAATAGTTCACAATGTGCAGGATGGATATATTCCACAGAAGGTGCTGTTCTCAAATGGCAGGGATAGGCAACAGTGGCTGACATGGGAAGTTAAGCACTGCATAAAAGCCCAGGAAAGGTATCAAAAGAGAGTGGGAAGTTGGATGATAGGGAAGATTTTAAAATCCAACAAAAGGCAACTAAAAGAGCTGTAAGAAGGGAAAAGATGAAATAGGAGGGCAGACTAGCCGATAGTATAAAGCAGGAGACTAAACATTTTTCGGTTATATAAGGAGCAAAATGGAATTGAGAGTTGATATTGGACCACTGGGAAATGATGCTGGTGTGGTAGTGATGGGGGGACAAAGAAATGGCAGATGAACATAATGGGCACTTTGCATCGGTCTTCATCGTGGAAGACACTAGCAGTGTGCCAGAGGTCTGTGAGTGTCAGGGAGCAGGAGTGAGTGCCATTGCTTTTACAAAGAAAGAAGGGCTAAGCAAACTGAAAGGTGTTAAGGTCTTGAGTCACCTGGACCTGATGGCCTACATCCCAGAGTCCAGAGAGAGGTTGTTGAACAGAGAGCAGATGCATTGGTCTTGATCTCTCAAGAGTCACTTGTTTATGGAATAGCCCTGGAAGGCTGGAAGGTTGCAAATGTCACTTCACTATTTAAAGAGGGAGGAAGGCCGAGGAAGCAAACTATAGGCCAGTTAGCCTCACCTCAGCGGTTGGAGTCTGTTATTAAGGATAAGGTTTCGAGGTACTTGGAGACTAACGATAAAATAAGTCAAAGTCAGCATGGTATCTGTAAAGGGAAATAATGTTCTTCGAGGAAGTAACAAGCTGGGTGGACAAAGGAGGGGCAGTGGATGTCATTTACTTGGATTTTCAGAAGGCGTTTGATAAGGTGCCACACAGGAAGCTGCTTAACAAGATAAAATCATAGAGCGTTTCAGGAAAGATACCGGCACGGGTAACGGAAAGGCTGATTGGCAGCAGGCAGAGAGTGGGAATAAAGGGGCCCTTTTCTGATTGGCTGCCGGTGACCAGTGGTTTTCCTCGGGGGTCAGAATTGGGACCGCTACTTTTCACATTCTTTGTTCATGATTGGGATAATGGAATTGATGGCTCTGCGGCAAAGTTTGCGGATGATGCGAAGGGGTCGGCAGTGCTGAGGAAGCAATGCGATTGCAGCAGAACTCTGACCCACGGGAAGAATGGACAAAGAAGTGGCAGATGGAATACAGTGTTGGGAAATGTGTGATAATGCATTTTGATAAAAAGACTATTATCTAAATTTTGATAACTAGACTATTCTCTAAATGGGGAGAAGGTTCAAACATCAGAGGTGCAAAGGGGCTTGGGAGTCCTCGTGCAAAAGTTCCGCAAGGTTAATTCACAGGCTGAGTCGGCGGTAAAGAAGGCATATGTGATGTTGGCAATGATTTCAAGAGGAAGAGAATGTGAGATCAAGGAGATAATGCTGAGCCTTTTTTCACACGCAAGTCAGGCCGCACTTGGAGAATTGTCGATAGGTTTGGGCCCCATATCTCAGGATAGATGTGTTGTCATTGGAGAGAGTCCGGAGGAGTTTCACGAGGATGATCCCGAGAATGAAAGGAACTTTGGGCCTGTACTCACTAAAATTTAGGAGAATTCGGGGGTGGGGGGGGGGGGATCTCACAGGCAGCTACAGAATGTTGAAAGGACTGGATAGGGTGGAGGTGGAGAGGGCGTTTCCTATCATAGTGGTATTCAGAACTAAAGAGCACAGCCTCAAAACTGTGGCGGGGCCCCTTAGAACAGAGGTAAGGATGTGGAACACTCTGCCACAGACTGCGGTGGAGGTCTGGTCCGTAGGTACGTTTAAGGCGGAAGTTGACAGTGTCCTGATTGGTCAGGGCATTCAAGGATAGGGAGAGAAGACAGGTGTATGGGGTTGAGTGGGATCCAGGATCAGCCATGATGGATTGGCGGAGCAGACTCGATGGACTGAATGGCCTAATGCTGCTCCAATGTTTTATGGTCGTAAGGTCTAAGAGGTGGAGCTGCTGGGATACAAGCTGGGGCCTGATCAGCCCTGGCTGGGTCGCCGGGGAGAGAGTGCCAGACGTTGAAAGACCCGAAACACCCGATGTCCTCAGGTTACATCACTGATGACGTCTCCCAGTGCGCACCCTAGAATATAATTCAGCATCCGTACAGATGATCCCACCGGTGGAAACATCTAGAGGTCAACCTCGTCGTATCCCCAGGGGTGCTTTTCAACATCATCAGTCATTGTTCGAAACTCCAAAAATCGATGAGGCTCCTTCTTTTTCTCTTCCCAGAACACAGAACGCTACAGCCCATTCTGCCCACCATGTCTGTGCTAGGCATGATGCTAAATTAAACTGAACATTTTGCACCAGCACATAATTCACAGCAGATAGGACATACCGCAGTTTAGCTCAGCAACGAGCCCTTCCACCGCGATGTTGTACCGAATTGAACCGTTGTGCGTTCTTGCGTCGGTGCATAACATAGAATGAGGTCCTCCGGCCTACGTTATGGCGCCGACCACTTAGCTGACACTAAGATCAATGTAACCCTTCCCTCCTCCACAGCCCTCCATTTTTCTGCCATCCACGTGCCTACCCAAGAGTTTTTTAAATGCCCCCAGTTGTGTCCGTCTCCGCCACCGTCCACGCAATCGCCAATCTCTGTGTAAGGGACTTACCCCTGACATCCGCCTACGATTTCCTCCAATCGTTTTGAGAGCGGTGCCCCCTGGTATTAGCTATGTCCACCCTGGGAACATCTAAGTCTGCGGCCAGCCACTTGACCAATGCCTCTTGCTGTCTTCTGCATTGTCAAGTCAACTCTCTTCCTGCTCGGCTCCAAACAGAAGAGCCCTCGCTCGCTCATAAGACAGACATGCCCTCTCTTCCAGGCCTGAATCCCCGTAAGTCTGCTCTGCACCCGCTCTCAACTACCCACGTCCCTCCCACCATGGGGCGACCGCAAATGCACTCAGTATTCCAAGTGCAGCCACCGCCGCATCTGCTTCCCCATGCAAATCCATCCATTAGACCAGAGGACAAAGGAGCAGAAGTTGACCATTCGGCCCGTCGAGTCTGCTCCGCCATTTTATCATGAGCTGATCCATTCTCTCATTTAGTCCCACTCCCCCGCCTTCTCACCATAACCTTTGATGCCCTGATGACTTATCAATCTCTGCCCTAAATACACCTAATGACTTGGCGTCCACTGTCGCCCGTGAAAACAAGTTCCACAGATTCACCACCCTCCCGCTAAAAAAAAAAAATCGCATCTCTGTTCTGAATGGGCGCCCTGCAATTCTCAAATCATGCCCTCTCGTACTAGACTCCCCCACCATGGGAAACAACTTTGCCACATCCACTCTGTTCGTGCCTTTCAACATTTGAAATGTTTCTATGAGGTCCCCCCCTCATTCTTATAAACTCCAAGGAGTACAGTCCAAGAGCGGTCAAACGGTCCTCATCTGTTAACCCTCTCATTCCCGGAATCATTCTAGTGAATCTTCTCTGAACCCTCCCCAATGTCAGCACACCCTTTCTTGAATAAGGAGCCCAAAACTGCACACAGTACTCCAAGAGAGGTCTTCCCAGTGTCTTATAGAGCCTCAACATCACATCCCTGCTCCTATACTCTATTCCTCCAGATATAAAAGCCAACATTGCATTCAACCTGGAGATTAACCTTAAGGGTATCCGGCACGAGGACGCCCAAGTCCCGCTGCATTTCAGAACTTTGAATTCTCTCCCCATTTAAATAATAGTCTGCCCGTTTATTTCTTCTACGAAAATCGCAGGACAATCCTCTGACCAGGCTGACTCCTTCTCCCCTTGACTCTCTGCAATCCGTCTGGCGGATATTCACTCCACGGCTCTTGGGGAGAGGACGCTGCAAAGAGTCATGAGCCCAAAGAGAACCGATTCTGCTCGTCCGTTCAAGCGGGGCGTGTCTGAAATCGGAAAATGAATGTGCTCGCTCATCCTGAGCCTCTCAGAAGGGGAGGTGCCCTCTCTGCATCGAATGAGCTCAATATCTGGGGCAGGTGGGGCCAGTACAAGAGAGACGGGTTACACCTGAACTGCACGGGGACCAATATCCTTGCAGGGACGGTTGTTAGTGCTGTTGGGGGGGGGGGAGGGTTAAACTAAATTTGCAGGGGGATGGGAACCAGAGTGCGAGAGTAGATAGTGGGGCGGGGCTGAAATTAAATGATGTTAAAGGTTCATGCAAAGTCACAAATGGAAGGGTTGTGTGTGGTGGTAATAATCTTCTGAGATCTGTCTATTTCAATGCGAGGAGTATTGTGGGGAAGTCTGAAGAGCTGAGGACGTGGATTGGCACGTGGAACTATGACATTGTAGCCATTAGTGAAACTTGGCTACAGGAGGGGCAGGACCGGCAGCTTAATGTTCCAGGGTCCCGATGTTTCAGACGTGCTAGAGGCAGAGGGATGAAGGGTGGGGGGAAGGGGGTAGCATTGCTAGTCAGGGAAAATGTTGCAGCAGTGCTCAGGCAGGACCGATTAGAGGGCTGGTCTACAGAGGCCATATGGGTGGAGCTGAGAAACAGGAAAGATAAGACCACATTAATGAGGTTGCGTTATCGAACACACAACAGTCAGCGAGATTTCGAGGAGCAAATCTGCAGAGAGATTGCAGACCACTGCAGGAAACATAAAGTTGTGATAGCAGGGGATTTTAATTTTCCACATATTGATTGTGACTCCCGTACTGTTAAAGGTTTAGACGGGTTAGAGTTTGTAAAATGTGTCCGGGAAAGTTTGCAAAATCAATATATAGAGGTCCCCATGAGAGAGTATACAATATGAGTGGAGCTGAGAAACAGGAAGGGTATGACCACATTAAGGGGTTGTATTTTCGGCAACATACCAGTGACCACAACACCATCAGCTTCAACTTGATCATGGATAAAGATAGACCTGGTCCTCGGGTTCAAGTAGTAAACTGGAAAAATGCCAAATTTGAAGAAATGGGAAAGGATCTAAGAATCGTGGATTGGGCCAGGTTGTTCTCTGGCAAGGATGTCGTTGGTAAGTGGGATGCCTTCGAAGGAGAAATTTTCAGAGTGCAGGGATTGTATGTTCCTGTCAGGGTTAAAGGCAAAGTGAACAAGGTTAAAGAACCTTGTTTCTGTAGGGATTTTGGAACTCTGATAAAGAAGAAGAGTGAGATGTGAGACATGTATTGGAAACGGAGCAAATAAGCTACTTGGTGAGTAAAGACAGGAGGTTCCGTGGTCGTGACAGAGACTCCTGGATGCTTCGTCGCTTTGTTGTCTCCTGGCTGGGGGCGGGGATACAGAGTTAGATACACAGAAACATAGAAAACCTGCAGCCCAATACAGGCCCTTCGGCCCAGAAAGTTGTGCCGAGCATGTCCCTGCCTTAGAAATTGAACAGGCAGAGGCGAGGGTAGGTTCTGGTAAGCTTTGCTTTGATCGTTTAGAATAGTGAGAATGCCAGGCAGGATGCTGGAATGCTCCGCTTGCAAGATGTGGGAAGTCAGGGAGAACTCCGCTGTCCCTGACAACGACACCTGCAAGAAGTGCATCCAGCTGCAGCTCCTAACAAACCGGATTAGGGACCTGGAGTGGGAGCTGGATGACCTCCCAATGATTCGGGCGAATGAGGAGTTTATAGATAGTAGCTACAGGGAGGCAGTTCCGCCAAAGGAGCAGCGCACAGGAAATTGGGTTACCGTCAGGCGAGGGAAGGGGAAAGGGCAGGCAGAGCAGGGCTCCCCTGTGGCCATTCCCCTCAACAACAAGTATACTGATTTGGAAGCTGTTGGGGGGGGGGATGACTTACCTGGGACTAGCTGCGGCAGCCGGATCTCCGTCACTGAGTCTGGTTCTGCAGTGCAGAACGGAAGGGGGGAAGAAGAGGAGAGCGGTAGTGATAGGAGACTCGATAGTTAGAGGTAAAGATAGGAGGTTCCGTGGTCGTGACAGGGACTCCCGGATGCTTTGTTGCCTCCCGGGAGCCAGGGTCAGGGATGTCTCTGATCACGTGCACAGCATTCTGAAGTGGGAGGGTGAGCAGCCCAGATGTCATGGTACACACCGGTACCAATGATGTAGGAAGTAAGAGTGGGGAGGTCCTGAAGAGTGAATACAGAGAGCTTGGTAGAAAGTTGAAAAGCAGGACCTCGAGGGTGGTAATCTCAGGATTGCTACTTGTGCCACGTGCCAGTGAGGGTAAGAATAGGATGCTCTGGTGGATGAACACGTGGCTGAGGAACTGGTGTAGGGGGCAGGGTTTCAGATTTCAGGATCATTAGGACCTCCCCTAGGGCAGGTGGGACCTGTACAAGAGAGACGGGTTACACCTGAACTACAGGGGGACCAATATCCTCGCAGGGAGGTTTGTCAGTGCTATTGGGGGAGGGGTTAAACTAAATCTGGCGGGGAATGGGAACCAGAGTGCCAGAGCAGATAGTGTAGCGGGGGTGAAAATAAATGATGTTAAAGGTTCATGCAAATTCACAAATGGAAGGGTTGTGTGTGGCGGTAATAATCTTCTGAGGTCTGTCTATTTCAATGCGAGGAGTATTGTGGGGAAGTCTGAAGAGCTGAGGGCGTGGATTCACACGTGGAACTATGACATTGTAGCCATTAGTGAAAGTTTGCTACAGGAGGGGCAGGACCAGCAGCTTAATGTTCCAGGGTTCCGATGCTTCAGACGTGATAGAGGCAGAGGGATGAAGGGTGGGGGGGAAGGGGGTTGCTTTGCCAGTCAGGGAAAATGTTGCAGCAGTGCTCAGGCAGGACCGATTAGAGGGCTTGTCTACAGAGGCCATATGTTTGGAGCTGAGAAACAGGAAAGATAAGACCACATTAATGAGGTTGCGTTATCGAACACACAACAGTCAGCGAGAATTCGTGGAGCAAATCTGCAGAGAGATTGCAGACCACTGCAGGAAACATAAAGTTGTGATAGCAGGGGATTTTAATTTTCCACATATTGATTGTGACTCCCATACTGTTAAAGGTTCAGACGGGTCAGAGTTTGTAAAATGTGTCCGGGAAAGTTTGCAAAATCAATATATAGAGGTCCCCATGAGAGAGTATACAATATGAGTGGAGCTGAGAAACAGGAAGGGTATGACCACATTAAGGGGTTGTATTTTCGGCAACATACCAGTGACCACAAAACCATCAGCTTCAACTTGATCATGGATAAAGATAGACCTGGTCCTCGGGTTCAAGTTGTAAACTGGAAAAATGCCAAATTTGAAGAAATGGGAAAGGATCTAAGAATCGTGAATTGGGCCAGGTTGTTCTCTGGCAAGGATGTCGTTGGTAAGTGGGAGGCCTTCGAAGGAGAAATTTTCAGAGTGCAGGGATTGTATGTTCCTGTCAGGGTTAAAGGCAAAGTGAACAAGGTTAAAGAACCTTGGCTCTCCAGGGATTTTGGAACTCTGATAAAGAAGAAGAGTGAGATGTGAGACATGTATTGGAAACGGAGCAAATAAGCTACTTGGTGAGTAAAGACAGGAGGTTCCGTGGTCGTGACAGAGACTCCTGGATGCTTCGTCGCTTTGTTGTCTCCTGGCTGGGGGCGGGGATACAGAGTTAGATACACAGAAACATAGAAAACCTGCAGCCCAATACAGGCCCTTCGGCCCAGAAAGTTGTGCCGAGCATGTCCCTGCCTTAGAAATTGAACAGGCAGAGGCGAGGGTAGGTTCTGGTAAGCTTTGCTTTGATCGTTTAGAATAGTGAGAATGCCAGGCAGGATGCTGGAATGCTCCGCTTGCAAGATGTGGGAAGTCAGGGAGAACTCCGCTGACCCTGACAACGACACCTGCAAGAAGTGCATCCAGCTGCAGCTCCTAACAAACCGGATTAGGGACCTGGAGCGGGAGCTGGATGACCTCCCAATGATTCGGGCGAATGAGGAGTTTATAGATAGTAGCTACAGGGAGGCAGTTCCGCCAAAGGAGCAGCGCACAGGAAATTGGGTTACCGTCAGGCGAGGGAAGGGGAAAGGGCAGGCAGAGCAGGGCTCCCCTGTGGCCATTCCCCTCAACAACAAGTATACTGATTTGGAAGCTGTTGGGGGGGGGATGACTTACCTGGGACTAGCTGCGGCAGCCGGATCTCCGTCACTGAGTCTGGTTCTGCAGTGCAGAACGGAAGGGGGGAAGAAGAGGAGAGCGGTAGTGATAGGAGACTCGATAGTTAGAGGTAAAGATAGGAGGTTCCGTGGTCGTGACAGGGACTCCCGGATGCTTTGTTGCCTCCCGGGAGCCAGGGTCAGGGATGTCTCTGATCACGTGCACAGCATTCTGAAGTGGGAGGGTGAGCAGCCCAGATGTCATGGTACACACCGGTACCAATGATGTAGGAAGTAAGAGTGGGGAGGTCCTGAAGAGTGAATACAGAGAGCTTGGTAGAAAGTTGAAAAGCAGGACCTCGAGGGTGGTAATCTCAGGATTGCTACTTGTGCCACGTGCCAGTGAGGGTAAGAATAGGATGCTCTGGTGGATGAACACGTGGCTGAGGAACTGGTGTAGGGGGCAGGGTTTCAGATTTCAGGATCATTAGGACCTCCCCTAGGGCAGGTGGGACCTGTACAAGAGAGACGGGTTACACCTGAACTACAGGGGGACCAATATCCTCGCAGGGAGGTTTGTCAGTGCTATTGGGGGAGGGGTTAAACTAAATCTGGCGGGGAATGGGAACCAGAGTGCCAGAGCAGATAGTGTAGCGGGGGTGAAATTAAATGATGTTAAAGGTTCATGCAAATTCACAAATGGAAGGGTTGTGTGTGGCGGTAATAATCTTCTGAGGTCTGTCTATTTCAATGCGAGGAGTATTGTGGGGAAATCTGAAGAGCTGAGGGCGTGGATTCACACGTGGAACAATGACATTGTAGCCATTAGTGAAAGTTTGCTACAGGAGGGGCAGGACCAGCAGCTTAATGTTCCAGGGTTCCGATGCTTCAGACGTGATAGAGGCAGAGGGATGAAGGGTGGGGGTGAAGGGGGTTGCATTGCCAGTCAGGGAAAATGTTGCAGCAGTGCTCAGGCAGGACCGATTAGAGGGCTTGTCTACAGAGGCCATATGTGTGGAGCTGAGTAACAGGAAAGATAAGACCACATTAATGAGGTTGCGTTATCGAACACACAACAGTCAGCGAGATTTCGAGGAGCAAATCTGCAGAGAGATTGCAGACCACTGCAGGAAACATAAAGTTGTGATAGCAGGGGATTTTAATTTTCCACATATTGATTGTGACTCCCGTACTGTTAAAGGTTTAGACGGGTTAGAGTTTGTAAAATGTGTCCGGGAAAGTTTGCAAAATCAATATATAGAGGTCCCCATGAGAGAGTATACAATATGAGTGGAGCTGTGAAACAGGAAGGGTGTGACCACATTAAGGGGTTGTATTTTCGGCAACATACCAGTGACCACAACACCATCAGCTTCAACTTGATCATGGATAAAGATAGACCTGGTCCTCGGGTTCAAGTAGTAAACTGGAAAAATGCCAAATTTGAAGAAATGGGAAAGGATCTAAGAATCGTGGATTGGGCCAGGTTGTTCTCTGGCAAGGATGTCGTTGGTAAGTGGGATGCCTTCGAAGGAGAAATTTTCAGAGTGCAGGGATTGTATGTTCCTGTCAGGGTTAAAGGCAAAGTGAACAAGGTTAAAGAACCTTGTTTCTGTAGGGATTTTGGAACTCTGATAAAGAAGAAGAGTGAGATGTGAGACATGTATTGGAAACGGAGCAAATAAGCTACTTGGTGAGTAAAGACAGGAGGTTCCGTGGTCGTGACAGAGACTCCTGGATGCTTCGTCGCTTTGTTGTCTCCTGGCTGGGGGCGGGGATACAGAGTTAGATACACAGAAACATAGAAAACCTGCAGCCCAATACAGGCCCTTCGGCCCAGAAAGTTGTGCCGAGCATGTCCCTGCCTTAGAAATTGAACAGGCAGAGGCGAGGGTAGGTTCTGGTAAGCTTTGCTTTGATCGTTTAGAATAGTGAGAATGCCAGGCAGGATGCTGGAATGCTCCGCTTGCAAGATGTGGGAAGTCAGGGAGAACTCCGCTGTCCCTGACAACGACACCTGCAAGAAGTGCATCCAGCTGCAGCTCCTAACAAACCGGATTAGGGTCCTGGAGTGGGAGCTGGATGACCTCCCAATGATTCGGGCGAATGAGGAGTTTATAGATAGTAGCTACAGGGAGGCAGTTCCGCCAAAGGAGCAGCGCACAGGAAATTGGGTTACCGTCAGGCGAGGGAAGGGGAAAGGGCAGGTAGAGCAGAGCTTCCCCTGTGGCCATTCCCCTCAACAACAAGTATACTGATTTGGAAACTGTTGGGGGGGGGGATGACTTACCCGGGACAAGCTGCGGCAGCCGGATCTCAGACACTGAGTCTGGTTCTGCGGTGCAGAACGGAAGGGGGGAAGAAGAGGAGAGCGGTAGTGATAGGAGACTCGATAGTTAGAGGTAAAGATAGGAGGTTCCGTGGTCGTGACAGGGACTCCCGGATGCTTTGTTGCCTCCCGGGAGCCAGGGTCAGGGATGTCTCTGATCACGTGCTCAGCATTCTGAAGTGGGAGGGTGCGCAGCCCAGATGTCATGGTACACACCGGTACCAATGACGTAGGATGTAAGAGTGGGGAGGTCCTGAAGAGTGAATACAGAGAGCTTGGTAGAAAGTTGAAAAGCAGGACCTCGAGGGTGGTAATCTCAGGATTGCTACCTGTGCCACGTGCCAGTGAGGGTAAGACTAGGATGCTCTGGAAGATGAACACGTGGCTGAGGAACTGGTGTAGGGGCAGGGTTTCAGATTTCAGGATCATTAGGACCTCCTCTGGGGCAGGTGGGACCTGTACAAGAGAGACGGGTTGCACCCGAACTACAGGGGGACCAATATCCTCGCAGGGAGGTTTGTCAGTGCTATTGGGGGAGGGGTTAAACTAAATCTGGCGGGGAATGGGAACCAGAGTGCCAGAGCAGATAGTGTAGCGGGGGTGAAATTAAATGATGTTAAAGGTTCATGCAAATTCACAAATGGAAGGGTTGTGTGTGGCGGTAATAATCTTCTGAGGTCTGTCTATTTCAATGCGAGGAGTATTGTGGGGAAATCTGAAGAGCTGAGGGCGTGGATTCACACGTGGAACAATGACATTGTAGCCATTAGTGAAAGTTTGCTACAGGAGGGGCAGGACTGGCAGCTGAATGTTCCAGGGTTCAGATGTTTCAGACGTGATAGAGGCAGAGGGATGGAGGTTGGGGGAAGGAGATGGCATTGCCAGTCAAGGAAAATGTTACAGCAGTGCTCAGGCCGGACCGATTAGAGGCCTTGTCTAGCATGGCCATATGGGAGGAGCTGAGAAACAGGAAAGGTATGACCACATTAATGAGGTTGTGTTATCGACCACAGAATCGTCAGCGAGAATTGGAGGAACAAATCTGCAGAGAGATAACAGACAACTGCAGGAAACGTAAAGTTGTGATAGTAGGAAATTTTAATTTTCTGCATATTGATTGGGACTCCTGTACTGTTAAAGTTCTAGACGGGTTAGAGCTTGTAAAATGGGTCCGGGAAAGTTTTCCACATGACTATATGGAGGTACGGATAATGCAATATGAGATCTCTTATTAGAAAACGAATTAGGATGGGTGACGGAAGTGTGTAAACGGGAACACTTTGGGTCCAGTGACCACAACACCATTAGTTTAAACATGGATCAAGGTAGACCTGGTCCTCGGGTTCGGTTTGTAAACTGGAAAAATGCCAAATTTGAAGAAATGAGAAATGATCTAAGAATCGTGGATTGGGACAAGTTGTCCTCAGGCAAGGATGTCGTTGGGAAGTGGGAGGCCTTCAGAGGAGAGATTTTCAGAGTGCAGGGCTGTGGAATCTGTGGAATTTGTTGTCACTGGCGGCAGTGGAGGCCACGTCATTGGGTGTATTTAAGGCAAGATTGATCCAGCCCCTGCTCCAGTTCCCAGAACTGGAACTATGAACTATTCCCAGAAACTTTGGCCGTCTCGGCTCTGCCGTCATCCCCTCGAATTCACCTGTGCAAGTTCCTCTCTCATGCTTCTGTAATTCCCTTTATTCCATTGTGATACCGATACATGGGACTTGTACTTCTCCCTCTCAAACTGCAGTGTGAATTTATCACCCTGGCTCCCACCCCACTGCCATGTGAGTTTAAACCACTCCCAACAGCGCTAGACAATCCGCCCGCAAGTGTATTCACGTGCAACCCGACCCTTTTGTGCAGCTCCCACCGGTCCCAGAAGAGGTCCCAATGATCCGGATTGTGAACCCAGATAAGTGTGAGGTAGGTTTATTTTGGTAGGTCGAATGTGATGGCAGAATATAGTATGAATGGGAAGACTCTTGACAGTGTGGAGGATCAGAGGGATCTTGGGGTCCGAGTCCATAGGACGCTGAAAGCAGCTGCGCAGGTTGGCTCTGTGGTTGAGAAGGCGTACGGTGTATTGGCCTTCATCAATCGTGGGATTGATTCAGGAGCCGAGAGGTAATGTTGCAGCTATATAGGACCCTGGTCAGACCCCACTCGGAGTACTGTGCTCAGTTCTGGTCGCCTCACTACAGGAAGGATGTGGAAACCATAGAAAGGGTGCAGAGGAGATTTACAAGGATGTCCCCTGGACTGGGGAGCATGCCTTATGAGAATAGGTTGAGTGAACTCGGCCTTTTCTCCTTGGAGCGACGGAGGACGAGGGGTGACCTGACAGAGGTGTACAAGATGATGAGAGGCATTGATGGTGTGGATTGACAGAGGCTGAAATGATTGCCACAAGAGGACACAGGTTTCAGGTGCTGGGGGGTAGGTACAGAGGAGATGTCAGGGGTAAGATGTTTCCTCAGAGAGTGGTGAGTGCGTGATTAAAGTGGTGGCGTGAGGGGGTGGGGGGAGTCGTGCGTTGAAGAAGGGGAAGGAGTTGCAGCTGGGAGGGGCTATCTGTCAGGTGAAGGGTGGGTGATGTGGTGGTGATGGAAGTCGGTATGTGGGGGAGGGAGGATGAAGACAGCTGTTGGGAACTGAAAGGAGGAAGAGGAAACGGAGTCCAGAATGTTGGCGCATTTTCCACCAAAACTTTCCGCCAAGTTATTAATGTAGATTGAAAGTGAACCCCATGGTACCCAACTGATTACCGATAGACGTTCGGGAGTTATCACAGGCATTGAGCAGCTGGCAGTCGAATGCGCAGTATTGTCCCGGGCGGTGTCGGACTCTCGGGGTTGTTTGAGCCGCACGACAATTCAGACAATTCTAGTGTCCTGCCCTGTGCCCTGTGGGTGGTACGGATGTCTGACGATGTTGGGGCAGTGAGTTACTAATTGCAGTGCGCCGACGCAAGTTCCAGCGCGGTTTATTGGGCCATTTCAGTTCAGCTCCAGGACAATGTTATTCCCCGGCTGTTGAAGGGTGGGTGACTTTATATGGGCCTGACCGCACTGGGATTATTGTGAGCAAGTTTGGGTCTTCTTTCCAGGAGGGTTTGTGCTGGTATTGGAGGTGGTCCGGAGGAGGTTCATCAATGACCCCTGGAATGAAAGGGTTAATGAAAGGATACCAAATAGAGATCATGGTACATGATGGTTACAACGACATAGGCAGGAAAAAGGAGAAGGTCCTGAAAACAGACTACAGGAAGGAAGTTGAGACGCAGGACCTCAAAGGTAGTAATCTCGGGATTACTGCCTGTGCCACGCGACAGTGAGAAGAGGAACAGAACTGAGGTGGAGGATAAAAGTGTGGCTGAGGGATTGGAACAGGGGACCAGGGGGATCAGATGTCTGGATCATTGGGCCCTCTTTTGGGGCAGGAGGGACCTGATCAAAAAGGACGAGTTGCACTTGAGTCCGAGAGGTACCAGTATCCTGGTGGGAAGGTCTGCTAAGCCTACTGGGGAAAGTTTAAACTTGAATTGTTGGGGTGTGGGAACCGAACTGAAGTGACGGAGGAAAGGGAGGTTGGCTCACAAATAGAGAAAGCTTAGAGACGGTGCAATAGGGTGGATTGGCAGGTGATGGAGAAGGGACAAGCGCAGTCCGATGGTTTGAGATGTGTCTATTTTAATGCAAAGAGTATCACGATTATGGTGGATCAGCTTAGAGCGTGTATCAGTACATGGAGCTATGATGTTGTGGCCATTACAGAGACTTGGATGGTGCTGGGCACGATTGGTTACTTCGAGTGCCAGGGTTTAGATGTTTCAGAAAGGACAGGGAGGGAGGCAAAAGAGGTGGGGGCATGGCACTGTTGATCAGAGATAGTGTCATGGCTGAAGAAAAGCAAGAAGTCATGGAGGGATTGTCCACGGAGTCTCTGTGGGTGGAAGTTAGGAATAGGAAGGGGTCAATAAATCTATTGGGTGCTTTTTATAGACCTCCCAATAGTAACAGGGACATCGAGGAGCAGATAGGGAGACAAATTCTGGAAAGGAGTAATAATAACTGGGTTGTTGCAGTGGGAGATTTTAATGTCCCATATATTGATTGGCATCTCCCTAGAGCAAGGGGTTTTGATGGGGTGGAGTTTGTTAGGTGTGTTCAGGAAGGTTTCTTAACACAATATGTAGATATGCCTACAGTGGGAGAGCATTTTGGAGATCGTGATCACAACTCTATCTGCTTTACCATAGCATTGGAGAGGGATAGGAACAGACAAGTTAGGGAAACGTTTAATTGGAGTAAGGGGAAATATGAGGCGATCAGGCAGGAAATTGGAAGATTAAATTGGGAACAGATGTTCTCAGGGAAACGTACGGAAGAAATGTGGCGAATGTTCAGGGGATATTTGCGTGGGGTTCTGAGTAGGTACATTCCAATGAGACATGGAAAAGATGGTAGGGCACAAGATCTGTGGTGTACAAAGGCTGTTGTAAATCTAATCAAGAAGAAAAGAAGAGCTTACGGGAGTTTCAAAAAACTAGGGAACGATAGAGATCTAGAAGATTATAAGGCTAGCAGGAAGGAGCCTAAGATTGAAATTAGGAGAGCCAGAAGGGGCCACGAGAAGGCCTTGGCAGGCAGAATTAAGGAAAACCCCCAAGGCATTCTACAAATATGTGAAGAGCAAGAAGTTAAGACGCGAGAGAAAAGGACCAATCAAGTGTGACGATGGAAAAGTGTGCATGGAACCGGAGGAAATAGCGGGGGTACTTAATGAATACTTTGCTTCAGTATTCACTACGGAAAATGATCTTAGTGATGACTTATAGCGGACTGAAAAGCTGGAGCATGTAGATATTAAGAAAGAACATGAGCTGGAGCTTTTGCAATGTAGGATAAGTCACCCGGACCTGATGGAATGTATCGCAGGCTACTGTGGGAAGCGAGGGAAGAGATTGTTGAACATCGAGCAATGACCTTTGCATCATCAATGAGGACGGGAGAGGTTCCGGAAGATTGGAGGTTTGCAGATGTTGTTCCATTATTTAAGAAAGGGAGTAGGCATAGCCCAGGAAATTATAGACCAGTGAGTCTTACTTCAGTGGTTGGTAAGTTGATGGAGAAGATCCTGAGTGGCAGGATTTATGAACATTTGGAGAAGCATAAAATGATTATGAATAGTCAGCATGGCTTTGTCAAGGGCAGGCTGTGCCTTATGAGTCTTATTGGATTTTTTGAGGATGTGACTAAACACTTTGATGAAGGAAGAATAGTAGATGTAATGTACATGGATTTCAGGAAGGCATTTGGTAAGGTACCCCATGCAAGGCTTATCGAGAAATTAAGGAGGCAGGGGATCCAAGGGGACATTGTTTTGTGGATCCAGAACTGGCTTGCCCACAGAAGAGAAAGAGTGGTTGTAGACGGGTTATATTCTGCATGGAGGCCGGTGACAAGTGGTGTGCCTCAGGGATCTGTTCTGGGACCCTTACTCTTCGAGATTTTTATAAATGAATGAGGAAGTGGAGGGATGGTTTAGTAAATTTGTGATGACACAAAGGTTGGAGGTATTGCGGATAGTGTGGAGGGCTGTCAGAGGATACAACGGGACATTGAGAAGATGTAAAACTGGGCTGAAAAATGGCAGATGCAGTTCAACCCAGATAAATGCGAAGTGGTTCATTTTGGTACGTGAAATATGATGGCCGATCATAGCATTAATGATAAGACTTGGCAGTGTGGAGGATCAGAGGGATCTTGCAGTCCGAGTCCATAGGACACTGAACGCTGCTTCGCAGGTTGAATCTGTGGTTGAGAATGAATACGGTGTATTGGCCTTCATCAAGTGTGGGATTGAGTTTAGGAGCCGAGAGGTGATGTTGCAGCTATATATGACCCTGGTCAGACCCCACTTGGAGTACTGTGCTCATTTCTGGTCACCTCGCTACGGGAAGGATGTGGAAGCCATAGAAAGGGTGCAGAGGAGATTTACAAGGATGTTGCCTGGATCGGGGAGCGTGCCTTGTGAGAATAGGTTGAGTGAACTCGGCCTTTTCTCTTTGGAGCGACGGAGGATGAGAGGTGACCTGATAGAGGTGTATAGCATAATGATCGTGTGGTATTGATCGTGTGGATAGTCAGAGGCTTTTCCCCAGAGCTAGTACGAGACAGCATAGTTTTCAGGTGCTTGGAAGTCGGTACAGAGGAGATGTCAGAGCTAAGTATTTTTACGCACAGAGTCGGGAGCACGTGGAATGGGCTGCCTGCCGCAGTGATGGAGGCGGATAAGATAGAAAGACTCCTGGAAGGTTGCATGGAGCTTAGAGAAATAGAGGGCTAGGTGGTTCTCAGGTGGGGACATATTCGGCACAGCATTGTGGGCCGAAGGGCCTGTATCGTGCTGATTCTTCGACGACTCTGGGCCTGGTGCTTGATGGTTGAGGAACTTTATTGAACCCTATTGAATATTGTAAGGCCCAGACGGAGTGAATATGGGTTTTCCAGATGAAGGGTCTCGGCGCGAAACCTCCAATGTTTACCGTTTTCCTCAGACGCTGCCTGGCGCCCAGAGCTCCTCCAGCATTTTGTGCGCCTCTGTGTGCGCGTGCCTCTGGATTTCCAGCAGCAGCTGCTGATTTCCTCTTGGTCATGGAGAGGATGTTCCCCGATAGTGGGTGACTCGGGAGACCAGAGGGCACAGCCTCGGGATAGAAGGACGTTCCGTCAGTGCAGAGATGAGGAGGAATTTCTGGAGCTAGACGGTGGTAAATCGTGTGGAATTCACTGCCTCAGGCGACTGTCATAGGGTATATTTAAAGTGGAGCTTGATAGGTAAAACTCTCTGTGTGTAATGAGCTTACTCTGACATGCCTCCCGTCCTTTCCTCCATTCACCTTAAAATTCAGCCCCCCCCCCCGGTGTTCGCCACTTACGCCCTGGGGAAAGGGGGTTCACTTCCGGGTTACGCTACACTGACTGTCCGACACCGCCTGTGCCTCACGTACGTAAAAAGGAGGCTACTGAGTGAATGTCCGCGGCGTTCCGCTGCTGCAGCCCAGCCGCTTCCAGGCTCGACTTGCCTGCGCGTCCAGAGACACTCTCCTGCGCACGACACGGTGTCACGCGTGGTTATTTGAGTCGCTGTCGCCTTCCTGTCAGCTTCACCCAGTCTGGCCATTTTCTGGCCTCTCTCTGCAGCAGGGTGTTTTCACCCGCATAGCTGCCGGTCACTGGCGCGTGGCCAAGTGGTTAAGGCGTCGGTCCAGTGATCTGAAAGTGACCAGTTCCCCCGGCTGAGTGTTTGTGTCCTTGAGCAAGGCACTTAACCACACAATGCTCTGCGACGACACCGGTGCCAAGCTGTATGGGTCCTCGTGCCCTTCCCTTGGGCAACATTGGTGGCGTGGAGAGGGGAGACTTGCAGCTTGGGCAACTGCCAGTCTTCTATAAAAACACCTTGCCCAGACTTTCCAATGCGCAAATCCATGGTCTATCGAGACTAACGGAGGCCCCTCCACACACACACACAAACACACACACACACACACACACACACACACACACACACACACACACACACACACACACACACATACACACACACACACAGGCTGATATTTTTCTCGTAAAGATCGTAGGAGATGATCGTTTTCTGAGATACGCAACTCACGGCCCACTTAGATCGCATTTTACCCCCTTCTGATCTCGACCATGCCTGAATGCTTTTATCCAGACAGCAGCTGCTGATTAGAAGTTTGCATTAGCGAGCAGGTGCAACCGGGGACCTAACAGAATGGCCACTGACTGTGTTTCCTGTATTTCTCAATCTTGTTATCAATATCAACATCGTAAGATTGATACATAATTATTGGGATTACAAAATTACAGAGTTAAAATGAACATAGAAGGATACATAAACAATAAGTACAATGCAGTTAAGTCTCCCCAAATCATACATGATACGAATATAATATGAACAAGTAAAAAAAAAGAACAAACTAGATATATCAATATGAAATGAAAACAGAAAAAGAAGAGAAAAGTTACCTCAGAAAACAAGAACTGATCTAACAAGCTAACCACTACTAAAAAATAACGAAAAAAACGGGCTGTTTATAGTAGCTAACAAAAGACAAACACTCATCAACTCCGATCCTCTCTACATATATATTATCAAAAACAGAAAAAAATAGGGTTGGACCAGGGTCAAATTACATCATGTGAAAATATTGAATAAATGGCCTCAATGTCTTTTCAAATTTAATAGAAGGGTCATATATGCCACTTCTATTTTTTTTCCAAATTTAAACATAACATAGTTTGAGAAAACCAATGAAATGTGGTAGGGGGATTAATCTCTTTCCAATTCAACAAAATAGATCTTTTAGCCATTAATGTAAGAAATGCAATCATCCAACAAGCAGAAGGAGATAAATTAATTGACTGCATCATTGGTTAACCAAAGATTGCAGTAATAGGATGAGGTTGTAAATCAATACTCAAGGCCGTGGAAATAATATCGAAAATGTCTTTCCAATATTTTTTAAAAGACGGACATGACCAAAACATATGAGTTAGAGATGCTGTCTGAAAATGACATCTGTCACATATAGGATTTATGTGGGAATAAAAACGAGCCAATTTGTCCTTGGACATATGAGACCTGTGCACAACTTTAAACTGTATTAACGAATGTTTAGAACATATAGAGGAAGAATTAACTAGTTGAAGAATTTTATCCCATTTCTAAATAGGAATAGTAACGTTAAGTTCCCTTTCCCAATCATTCTTAATCTTATAAAAAGCCCCTGAACGTATTTTCATAATTATATTGTAAACATTTGATATTACACCTTTCTGAAAAGGATTTAGCTCTAGCATTTTCTCCAAAATACCCACAGAATCTAGATTTGGAAAGGTAGAAAGTACATTTATATCTTGGATTAAACTGATATATAATACTCCGGTAGCCTCGGTTTTTACTAACAATCAAAGATCTCCCCTTTTCGTTTATTTCGGGGTACCAGTCAAGGTTGTCCTCTTAGTCCATTGTTATTCGATATTGCCCTAGAACCTTTGGCAATTGCTATTAGAGAATCACCTAACGTTTTTGTCATTACTCGTGGAATGGAAATACATAAGTTATCATTATATGCAGACGACTTTTTATTATATATTTCTGATCCTGACAAATCCATTCCTGTAGTTATATCATTGTTGGTTCAGTCTAGTAATTTTTCTGGTTATAAATTGAATCTTGATAAGAGTGAATTGTTCCCTCGAAATAGGCAGGTTCCAATTTACGGAAATTTACCTTTAAAATTAGTTAATGATTATTTTACATGCTTAGGGGTTAAAATTTTTAAAAAGGATTTATTTAAGGTTAATTTTTTACCCTTAATTGATCAGATTAAATGTTTGTTTACGAAATGGTCACTCCTGTTTTTATCACTGATAGGTCGGGTTAATACTATTAAGATGATTATTTTACCCAAGTTCTTATATATATTTCAAGCAGTACCAATTTTTATTCCGAAATCCTTTTTTGAGAATGTTGATTCAAAAGTTTCCTCATGTATATGGCAGAATAAAAATCCTAGATTCGACAAAAGATATTTACAGAAGTCAAAGAAGGAAGGTGGATTGGCATTGCCTAATTTTCGATTTTATTACTGGGCAATCAATATCCGATATTTGGGATGTTGGTTAAGGGATTGGGATTTATCTCTGAACCCTCACTGGGTAAATCTGGAAACTAAATCTGTACAAGGATTTATCATTGGGTTCTATTTTAGGGGCTTCTCTTCCCTTTGCTCTTTCTAAATTGCATAAACGAATTGGCAATCCGATAGTTAAACACACTCTACGGATATAGTTTCAATTTCGGATTTATTTTAGGTTGAATCAATTTGTTTTAGCAATTCCTATTATATCCAGTTTCTTATTTCATCCCTCTATTATAGACCAAGCTTATTCAGCTTGGAAGACGAAAGGTATACTACGATTTTCTGATTTAATTTGGATAATTGTTTCATGTCTTTTGAACAATTATCTAATAAATATAATTTGCCCAGATCTCATTTTCTTTAGATATTTACAGATTAGGAACTTTCTAAACACTGACTGTGTTTCTTTCTGTTCCAGCAGTTCTGATCGGCGCGGCCGGCGATGTATCGGACACCGCAATGTGTCAAGCGTATCCTGAAGGTGTCCATCCCTCTGCTGGTGGTCCCATGCCTGATAAAGCTGACGCTGGTTTGGATGAACGGGGACACGCGGCCCCTCTGCCACTCGCGGGTCAACGGCACAACCTTTCTGATGCAGCCCGCCAACCGGTGCGACAGCGACGGTCCCTTCCTCGTCCTGCTGGTCACCAGCTCGCCGGAGCAGTTCGAGGCTCGCTCGGTCATCCGCCGGACCTGGGGGAGCGAGCGGCGGACGGCGGGGAGAGGCAGGTCGGTCACCTACTTCCTTCTGGGGCGCGGCCGAGAAAGGCAGGAGCTCATCCGGCGGGAGGGCGAGGTGCACGGTGACATCATCCAGGGAGATTTCGACGACACCTACTACAACCTGACCTGCAAAGTCCTCCTGGGCCTCCAGTGGCTCTGTAACTCCTGCCCCTCCGCCACGTTCGTGATGAAGACCGATTCCGACATGTTCGTCAACACCGACTATCTGCTGGAGCTCCTCTCCCGGGAGCCCCGCCGGCGTGACCTCTTCACCGGGTTCATTATGGACCACTCGTGGCCCATCCGCAACATTTTCTCAAAGTGGTACGTGAGCGCGGCGGAGTACCCGATGCAAACGTACCCACCCTTCTGTTCCGGCACCGGATACGTCCTCTCCAACGACCTGGCCTGCCGCGTGTGGAACACCTCCCGGGCAGTGCCGCTGTTTAAACTGGAGGACGTCTATGTGGGGCTGTGCCTGGCCGAGCTAAAGGTGAAGCCGCTGGACATCCACGACCGCCCCGTCTTCCACAACTACAGGGTGCCGTTCTCCATCTGCTCCTACCGGCAGCTCGTCACCTCCCACCGGGTCACACCGACTGAGCAAGCGGACTACTGGAGACAGCTGCAGGCCTCTGGCAATGAGAAATGCCCAGGGGACTAGTGAGGGACCTGATGTCTCTGAGCCCACTCAGAGGACCTCCATACGGTAGGGAGAAAATGGGGGGAGGGCGTGGAATTGGCTCGGCGTACGGGTGACTTTACGACGGCTGAGCTGTGGGTGTGTCACGACCACGGATTCTGCAGCGCAGTAGATACGGCAACTGCGCATCTGAATATGCACGAGTCAGCTAATTATTATTTGATTGTGATTGTATCTAACGCCATTCATTCAGTCGAGGTAATTAGGAGCGGGAAACGAGGCCGGTTCTCTGAGAAAGGAGGAACTGGCTGAGGACTTGGTCCAGAAGAATGATCCGCCGGGAAGGAAAGAGTTAACGCCTGGGCGGCGTTTGCTCGCCTGCTGGAGTTCAGAAGAACGGCGGCGGGGAATCTGATTAAAACATATCGACTATGAAAAACCCTAGATGGAGTAGACCTGGAGAGGATGCTTCCTTATTCT
Organism: Hypanus sabinus; assembly: GCF_030144855.1. Lineage (NCBI taxonomy): Eukaryota > Metazoa > Chordata > Chondrichthyes > Myliobatiformes > Dasyatidae > Hypanus > Hypanus sabinus. The sequence continues at coordinate 1,615,753 of NW_026781307.1, forward strand.
GGGAATGTCTGGGACCTTGTTTCAGCCAGAGGGTGGTGAATCTGTGGAAATCATTGCCACAGACGATCGTGGAGGGCAGCTCAATTGGTATATTTAAAGTGGAGGTAGATAGGAGACGGTCGTGGAGGGCAGCTCAATGGGTATATTTAAAGTGGAGGTAGATAGGGTCTTGATGACTAAGGGCGTGAAAGGTTACGGAGAGAAGGCGGGAAAATGGGGTTGGGAGGGATCATAAATTTACCACGATGCAATGCCGGAACAGACAAGATAGGCTGAATGGCCAAATTCTCACATGCCTTCTTGTCTCACGGTCTCCTGTTCGCCCATCCTTGCCAGTATTTTGTCAGTATCGCATCTCCTGTGCTGAGACAGTGACTTTCGGATCGTCCACTGAGAACTGTGGATACTCCGAACCGCTATTTCAGATGCTCGAACTTTACGGGACTTAGAACATAAGACCAGAAAACATCGGAACAGAACGAGGCCATTCAGCCCATCGGCCATGGTCCACCATTCCATCATGACTGATCCCGGTTCCCACTCAACCCCGACACACCTGCCTTCTCGCCGTGCCCTTGGACGCCCTGACCGATCACGATCCACGTCCGTCTTAAATATACCCACGGACTTGTCCTCCACCACAGTTCGTGGCCGAGCATCTCACAGAGTCACTACTATTTACCTAAACAAGATCCTCCCGATCAATGTTCTGAAGAGACTGCTCCGCCATTCAATCATGGGCGGATCCAATTCCTCTGGTCTTCCCCCCACACCCGTTGATGCCCTGGCTAATCAAGACCCTGTCTATCTCTGACCCGGCCTCCACAGCCGCTCGTGGCAACAAATTCCTCAGACTTACCACCCTCTGGCTAAAGTAATTTCTCCGCATCTCTGTTCGAAATGGACGTCCTTCAATCCTGAAGCTGTGTCTTCTTGTCCTAGAATCCCCTGCCATGGGAACTAACTTTGCCATATCTAATCTGTTCAAGCCTTTTAATGTTCCGAATGGTTCTCTGAGATCCCCCCTCATTCTCCTGAACTCCAGGGAAGAGCTGCCAGACGTTCCTCATACAGTAACCCTTTCATTCCTGGAACCATTCTCACGAATCTTCTCTGAACCCTCTCCAAAGTCAGTTTATCCTTTCTACAACAAGGAGCCCAAAACTGCACACAATATTCCAAGTGTGCTCTCACAAGTGCCTTATAGAGCCTCAACATCACATCCCTGCTCTTATATTCTATACCAACATTGCATTCGCCTTCTTCAACACCGGCTCAACCTGGAGGTTAACCTTGAGGGTATCCTGCACAAGGACTCCCAAGTCCCTTTACATCCTGCATTTTGAAATCTCTCCCCATCGAAGTAATAGTCTGCCCGTTTATTTCTTTCACCAAAGTGCATGGCCATACACTTTCCAACACTGTATCTCATTTGCCACTCCTTTGCACATTCCCCTAAACCACCTAAATCTCTCTGCAGCCTTGCTGTTTCCCCAACACTACCCGCTCGCCCACCTATCTTTGTATAATCGGTAAAGTTAGTCACAAATGCATTAAGCCCGTAGTCTAAATCTTTTTGCATACATCGTGAAAAGCAGCGGTACCAACACCGACCCCTGTGGAACTCCACTGGTAACCGGCAGCCAGCCAGAATAGGATCCCTTTATTCCCACTCTCTGCTTTCTACCGTCCAGCCAATGCTCCATCCATGCGAGCAACTACCCTGTAATCCCATGGACTCTTATCTTGCTAAGCAGCCTCACGTGTGACACCGTGTCAAAGGCTTCTGAAAATCCAAGCACACCACGTCTACAGCATCTCTTTTGTCTACCTTTCTCGTCATTTCCTCCAAGAACTGCAGTAGGTTTGTCAGGCAGGATTTTCCTTTCAGGAAACCATGCTGACTTTGGCCCATCTTGTCACGTTCCTCCAGGTGCTCTGTCGTCTCAGCCATAACAATCGATTCCAACAACTTCCCAACCACTGATGCCGGACTAACAGGTCTATCGTTTCCCTTCTGTTGACTCCCACCCTTCTTAAGTTGCGGAGCAACATTTGCAATTTCCCAGACATCCGGTACAGTGTCAGAATATATCGATTCTTGAAAGATCATCGTTAATGCCTCTGCAATCTCTCCAGCTACTTCCTTCAGAAGCCGAGTCTGCAATCCATCAGGTCCCGGAGATTTATCCACCCTGAGACCACCTTCTCCGTCGTAATTTTCAATGCACGAACGTCACTTCCCTGACACTCTTGAATGTCCGGTATACTTCAGTCGGACCGCTGAGTTTCACAGTTGGCGTGCTGTGACACAATTTTATAAACCTCTAATTAGAAAGTATTGCTGCTTGGTAAAGAAAGGAAACAAGTCCTTATCACACAGTGATTTATGTTATTCGACAACGTCTGTACTTTAAGACCAAATCAAAGGTTTTGAAAGTAGTTCGAACGGTCCCCACAATGTTTGAAAGTCTTGGTTAGAATCAGAAATTGAACAACGGATCTTCTCTAAATTTAAGCATGACATCACATCACGTAACCATTGAGCGTGAGTAGGCGGAGCAACACCTATCTAGAAGAGAAATAAAAGGCAATATATGCAAATCTGATGTCTCCAAAGTTACGGCCTTTTCTCCAACAATACCAAACAAAGCAGTCAAAGAATTAGGCTTAAACTTTACTTTATAAAGTACAGAAAAAGTTTAGGATACTTCCTTCCAGTATTTGTCAAGATTCGGACGTGTTCAAAAACATATGGATTAGTGAAGCCTCTCCATTGTAACATCTATCACAACAGGGAGATATATCCGGATAGAAACGAGTCAGCTTGTCTTTGGACATGTGGGCCCTGTGGACCACTTTAAATTGAAGGAGGGAGTGGCGAGCACATAGTGATGAAGTGTTAACCAATTAAAAAATTTCATTCCAAGTCTCCTCAGAAATTGGAATCTGTAAATCTTGTTCCCAGGCATTTCTCATTTCCTCTAAAGGAGCCTCTGTTATTCCCAAGAACATTCCATAAATATTGGATATTGAGCCATTATGAAAAGGTTTCAAATTAGAAATTACAGCGTATAAGTTCTTATCAGCAGTCATAGGAAATGTATATAATTGAGATCGCAGGAAATCTCTAATTTGTAGATACCAAAAAAAGTGGTTTTTTGGTAATCTATATTTAGCTGACAGTTGCTCAAACGAAAAGAGAGTTACTCCAACACACAGATCCTGGAAGCATTTAATACCCAATCCATCCCATTCTTTAAAAACTACATCGGTCATAGAAGGTTTAAAAATAAACAATTAGAAAAAAATGGGACTAGAAAGAGAAGATCTCAATAAACCAAAGTATCTTCTAAACTTTAACCAGATCCTCAAAGTATGTTTAACTACCAAGTTGTCAGTTAGTTTATTTAAAGATAAAGGAAGTGAGGATCCAAGAAGAAAAATAATAGAGAATTTTTTAACAAAGTTAGCTTCCAAAGAGACCCATACTGGACAGTCCTCACTGGTAATGTAATATGAGCAAAACGTAAGATTTCGTATATTGTCTGCCCAGTAATAAAACCTAAAATTTGGTACAGCTAAACCTCCATACTTCTTAACTTTTTGGAAGTGTACCTTATTTAATCTAGAATGTTTGTTTTTTTCCATAAATACGAAGATACAATTGAATTAGGAGAATCAAAACAGGGCTTGGGAATAAAAAGTAAGGCCTGAAAAAGGTACATAACTTTATGCAGGATATTCATTTTAATAGAGTTATTTCGAGGAATCAATGATAGAGAGGGGGGTGACCAGTTTGATAGTGCCCTTTTCACATAATTCAATAGAGTAAGAAAATTTTCTTTAAGTAGGTGTTAATAATCCTTAGTAATTGCTACACTCAAATAGGTAAATTGATTTCTTCTAATTTTAAAAGGAAGGTTAGTCTTAATTGATACCAGATTATTCAACATTGGTAGTGGGTTTTGATTCTTTCTGAGAAAAGATTATTATAATTGAACACAATTTAATTATTATTCGTGCTTGATTATGAATATAGGGTACTGCGATTGCAGGTGTGATTTAAATATAATGCATTCGGTACTGTTCGCTTTTCTGATTTATAATATATATCTGCATGTACTCTGTATTCTTCTGTGTGAAAATTAATAAAAGTATTGAAAAGAAAAAGAAGATAAAGTATGATTAAATAAATTTGAGGTGCTGGGGAGTAGGTACAGAGGAGATGTCAGGGGTAAGTTTTTCACTCAGAGAGTGGTGAGTGCGTGTAATGGGCTGTCGGCTGCTGTGGTGGAGGAGGATACGATAGGGTCTTTTAAGAGGCTCCTGGATAGGTACATGGAGCTCAGAAAAAGAGAGGGCTATGGGGTAAGGAACTGTTCAGTACAGCTTTGTTGACCGAAAGGCCTGTATTGTGCTGTAGGTTTTCTTTTTTGTGTAAGTTATTTTTTATTGAAGTTCATCATCAAATAAATATTTCCAAAAGATGTATTTCAGATACTGCACATATAAATCATAGAATCATATTTGTCACAAATCTCCACATGAAAATTATGTGAGGAGAGGAGAGAAAGTGCAATGGAAATAAGAAAACGATGAGCGACGTTGGGAGTGGTCGTTTTTTTAAAACAGATTCATTGACTTGTGAGAATAAAATCAGGCCTATGAGGTGTTATGTAGTTAAATCATTTCCCCCAGTATGAATCAAATTGTTCCAGCTTGTGATTAACAGATGCTGTTATCTTCTCCATTTTGTAAATGTCCATTTGTAGCGGTGTGCTACACGCAGCGCTAAAATTACGACACGGAGTCGGTAACTGCAGTCGAAGGAAAAAACTTTATTCGAAAACTTCAGCCTCACTTTTAAGCCTTTGTCAACCGGCCCCCCTTGGCGCAGAGGCTCCAAAGCTCTGTGCTCGCAAACCCCCGTAGGCTATCTAATTGTTAGTCGGTTCGGATACGCTAGGAAATGGGTCGCCACACATTGTTATTTCCATCCATACATTTAAAGTTGGGCTCTCCTGTGATAACCGGGCTGTATCTGCCACTTTTAATAGGCTTCTCCGTTCCTGTCTACTGGTGTGTGACTGGGACAGATCTGGGGGCTGAATACTTTTCCAAGGCACCGTTGAAATAAATAAATAAATAAATAAATAGATAAATAAATAAATAGATAGATAGATAGATAAATAAATAGATAGATAGATAGATAGATAGATAGATAGATAGATAGATAGATAGATAGATAGATAGATAGATAGATAGATAGATAGATAGATAGATAGATAGATAGATAGATAAATAAATAAATAAATAAATAGATAAATAGATAAATAAATAAATAAATAATTCTGAGGAAATGAGAAGAGAGCATGGCCCGGGTGATGGGTGCCCTTGATGATGGATGTTGAGGGGGAGAGCTTTTCCTGCGATGGACTGGGCTGTAACCACCACTTTTAACAGGCTTCTCCGTTCCTGTGTACTGGTGTGGGACTGGGACAGATCAACCTTAAGGGGCTGAGGGACGTCTTCTGTCCCCAGTGTGTTGTCTGCTTGCGTATTGAGATGGAGGGGCCTCGGGAGGTAACTCTGGAGCGGGGTGTCCTGTTTTCGCTCCACACGCTGATCAGTGGATTAAATGGCCACAGGTGTCTGCCTCCGGGGGAATGTGGAGCCGGTATTGTGGGATTAGCGTCGGATCAGTGTCAATGGTGTTTGATGGTCAGCACGTACTCAACGGGCCAAAGGGTCTGTTTCTGTGTTGTGTGACTCTGTGACTCTCTCTCCTCGTCTGTCAGTTCTACTGTCTTTTTTTCTCACTCTCCCCATTCCTTCCAACACCTCAGATTGTGCCGATGCTTCCTGTTTCAGTCTGTGAATATGATAATCAGAATCAGGTTTAACATCACTGGAAGATGTTGTGAAATTTATTAACTTTATGGCACGAGTTCAATGAAATACAGAATAAATAGAGATAAAGGAAAATAAACTGACTCACAGTGAGTAGACGGATGTCCATTAAAATTAGTGTTAAAATCAGTATGCAAAATAAAACAGAAATAAAAAGAGCAGTGAGTTACTGTTCATGGGCCCACTGTCCATTGAGGAATCATATCATTTCGGGGAAGCAGGAGTTCCTGAATCGCTGAGTGAGAGCCCTCAGGCTTCTGTACCTCCTTCCCTACAGTAACAATGAGAAGAGGACACGTCCTGGATGGTGAGGATCCACAATGACGGACGCCGCCTTCCTAAGGCACTGCTCCATGAAGATGTCTTGTGCAGTACGGAGACTGGTACCCATGATGGAGCTGACTAATTTTACAAGTTTCAGCAACATACTTTGTTCTTCTGCAGTGGGCCCCCTCACACCCTCGCCCACCCCACCACCAGCCCAATACCAGATGGTGAGCCAGAATGCTCTCTGCGGTAGTTTTATAGAAGTTTGAGTGTTACAGGTGACAAACCAAATCCCCTCAACTTTCACCAAATGTGACATGTGTCTGTGATGTGAACACCCCTCTGTTCTCAGTCTGTTCGCATCCGGTGGCAAACAGGAGAACAGAACAGGGCAGAATTAACCAGAGGGATGTTCCTATTGGAACTGTAATGGCCACAGAAGCAGAGTGAATAATCTGGAATATTTTGCAGAGAAACTGAATATTCAGTGCCACAAACTACATGGCATCTCTCTGACCCTATCTCCCTCCACCTTTCTGTCTCACTCTCTCTTGCCACTTCACCACCCTGTTCCAGGAACTGCTCTCAGTTCCGTTAGTGGGTGAATTTGCATCTGTGGCTTTCAACACGTAATACCGACGTGAGTGAAATGAACAGTCCATTGTTCTCAATCTGTGTGTTTTTTGTTGCCTTTGATTTCCTGTTGTTTGCCTCCCGCCCTTCAGAAAGAGCGGAGTGACATTAACAATTTTCCATTCCTCAGAAACAACCCCAGAATAAAAAATGATTGTAGAAAGATCGTTACTAATGCCCCCAACAGCATTTCAGCCACCTCTTTCAGAACCCTGGGGTGTAGTCCATCTGGTCCAGGTGACTTATCGACTTTCAGACCTTTCAGCTAACCAAGCACCTTCTCCTTAGTGATACCAGCAGCACTCGCTTCTGGCCCCGACACTAGAATTCCTGGCAGACTGATCGTGTCTTTCACAGTGACGGCCAACACAAAACTTATCAAGTTTGTCCGCCTTCCTTTATTCCCTGTTACGATTTCGCCAATCTCATTTTCCACTCTATGTCTCTATTTTACTTTTTGCATACCCTAAGCAGTTTTTGATTTCTTCTTTTATATTATTGTCTAATTAACCTTCACATTTCATCTTTTCGCCTTGTTACTTTTTTATTGCTTTCATTTAAGTTATTAAAATCATCCAGCTCCCCACTAAGTATTGCTTTATTCTGTGTCCTTGCATTAGATTTTATGCTGTCTTTGACTTCCCTTTTCAGCCACAGTTACCTCATCTCCCCTTTACAATATTTCTTCATCTTTGGTATTTATCTATGCTGTATTTCCAAATTACTCCCAGAAACTCCAGCCATTGCTGCTCTGCCAACATCCTAGCTAATGTCCCCTTCCAATCAGCTTTGGCCAGCTCCTCTCCCATGCCTCTGTAGTTCCCTTTACTCCACTGTAACACTGATACATCTGATTTTAGCTTCTCCCTCTCAGACTGCAGGGTGAATTGCATCATAGCATGATCTCTGCCTCATTACAGAACACCAAATCCAGACTTGTCTTTCCCCTGGTGGGCTCAACAATAAGCTGCTTTAAAAATACATCTCGTAGGCATTCTACAAATGCCACCTTTTGGGATCGAGCTCTAACCTGATTTTCCCAATCTACCAACAAACCGAAACACGCATGGCTATAATTATACTGCCCTTTGTAAATGCCCTTTCTGACTCCTGTTGCAATTTGTAGTCCACATCCAAGTTACTGTTCCGAGGCCTATAAAAATTGAATTGAATTGAATTTAACTGACTTTATTACTTACATCCTTTACGTTACGTCTCCGCCTGAAAATGCAATGTGCAATTTATAGTAATTTATAACAAATAGTACGTACAACAGGGCAGTCAATATAACATAGAAATACAGTTGTCAGTGTGAATTAATCAGTCTGATGGCCTGGTGGAAGAAGCTGTCCCGGAGCCTGTTGGTCCTGGCTTTTATGCTGTGGTACCGTTTCCCGGATGGCAGCAGCTGGAACAGTTTGTGGTTGGGGTGACTCGGGTCCCCAATGATCCTTCAGGCCCTTTTTACACACCCGTCTCTGTAAGTGTCCTGAATATTGGGAAGTTCACATCTACAGATGCACTGGGCTGTCCGCACCACTCTCTGCAGAGTCCTGCGATTGAGGGAAGTACAGTTCCCATACCAGGCAGTGATGCAGCCAGTCAGGATGCTCTCAATTGTGCCCCTGTAGAAAGTTCTTAGGATTTGGGGGCCCATACCAAACTTCCTCACCCGTCTGAGGTGAAAGAGGCGCTGTTGTGCTTTCTTCACCACAAAGTCGGTATGTACAGACCACGTGAGACCTCGGTGATGTTTCTGCCGAGCAAGTTGAAACTTTTCACCCTCTCAGCTCCAGATCCATTGATGTCAATAGGGTCGAGCCTCGCTCCATTCCTCCTGTAGTCCACAACTAGTTCTTTTGTTTTTAGGACATTGAGGGAGAGGTTGTTTCCTTGGCACCTCTGTCTGTGTGATACAACTCGCATTCACCCTTGCAAATTCTGCAGTCTCGGTCTCTCAGGCCCCACCGACAACTCAGGTCCACGGCGCTGCCCTTTTCCTCCAACCGCCTTGCCTGGACTTCCCAGCACTCCTCTCTCCTCAGACACTACCATTCCTTCCCCCTCCAATCTCAGCTCTCATCCGCGCCAGATCTTCACAATTCCCTCCAACTCTCCCCTCTCTGAGGCAGAACATTCTGTCCCCGGATAGGGCTTTACTTTTGTCCCCCTCCGCCCACACATCAATGACGTTCAGCTCTTCTGCCGCCGCCTCTATCTCCGTCCATGGCCTTTACCGACGACCCCAATCTCCCTGGTCCCGATCGTCTCATGTCCAGACCCGATGCCACCATTCTCTTAAGTCTGGTGGAACTGGTCCTCATCCTCAATAATTTCTCATTCGGTCCCTTCCTCTTCCTTCAAACCAAAGGTGTAGCCGTGGGCGTTCGCATGGGACCCAGCTGTGCCTCCCTTTTTCTCGGCTACATTTAACAGTTCCTGTTCAAAATGTACACCGGTATTGCTCCCCAACTCTTCCTCCGCTACATCGATGACTGCATCGGTGCCGATTCCTGCAAACGTGACGAGCTCGTCGACTTCATCAACTTTGCTTTCGACTTCCACCCTGCCCTCAAATTTACCTGGTCCATTTCTGACACCACCCTCCCCTTTCTCAACCTCTGTTGCCTTCTCCGGGCACAGTCTATCTACTGAAATCTTTAATAAACCCACTGACTCTCACAGCTACCTGGACCATACCTCGTCCCACCCCGTCACTTGTAAAAACCCCATCACCCTTCATGCCAGAACTACTGATATGTCTTGCTCCTTCAAAGAAAAGGGTTTCCCTTCCTCCTCCATCAACGCTGCCCTCACCCACATCTCTTCCATTTCACACACATCTGCCCTCACCCCATCCGCCCGCCGTCACACCAGAGATAGATTTCCTTTTTCCCTCACCTACCTCCCCACCTACTTTCACGTACAGAACATAATTCTACATAACTTCTGCCAGTTCCAACGTGACTCCGACACCAAGAAAATCATTCCCTCCCCCGCAACCCCCTCACTTCCAGCAGGGATCGTTCCCGACATAACCCCCTTGAGATTCCTCAAGTCAGATGGTCCGTCGACCTCAGGAGCTCCCTCGGATCCATCCCTCACCCGACGGAGCTCCATCACCCCAATCCATCCCACCACCTCAGGAGATCCTGCGGCTCATCCCTGAAGCTCCTTCAGCTGAGACCGTGCCCTTCCCTCATGAGTTCCCTCAGTCCATCCCTCACCGCAGACCCATCTGTACCTCAGGAGCTACTCAGAACATCACTCAACCTAAGGAGCCCCCACTTAGCTTCCGCAACTTCAGAACTTCCTAGACCGAGACCCTCCTCACTGTCATTCCCTCAGACCCAACTGACCCAACTGACCCTCAGACATTCCCTCTCCGAGACAGTCCTCACCCTCAGACCCGACCTCATCATCAGACGCTAGCTCACAGAGACCATCCTGACCCTCCACACTCATTTCCTGCCTCCCAGAGACCCAATCTACCCTCAGACATTCCTTCACCTTCACACCCTCCCTCTCCGAGACAGTCCTCACCCTCAGACACGCCCTCACCATCAGACACTAGCTCGCAGAGACCATCTTGACCCTCCACACTCATTTCCTCCCTCACAGAGACCCAACCTACCCTCAGACATTCCTTCACCTTCACACCCTCCCTCTCCGAGACAGTCCTCACCCTCAGACCCGCCCTCACCATCAGACGCTAGCTCACAGAGACCATCCTGACCCTCCACACTCATTTCCTCCCTCACAGAGACCCAACCTACCCTCAGACATTCCCTCAACTAGATACTCCTCACCTTCACACCCTCCCTCTCCAAGACAGTCACCCTCAGACCCTCTCTCACCGAGACACTCCTCACTCTCAGACCCTCTCTCACCGAGACACTCCTCACTCTCAGACCCTCTGACACGCTCAGGTGGAGCTTTCGTTTCCGGTAGATTAATGGACCAATGACAGAAAGAGGAAGGTGGGTCTAGCAGGATTGTAACAGTTTCTTTCACCCAAACTATCAGACTCCTCCTGTGTAGGTCTGTAGTCAAGTGTAGATTTTTTTTTCTGTTTTGTTTTTTCCGTACTTCGCATAGTTTTGGTACTGTGTCATGTAACACCACGGTGCTGAAAAACGTTGTCTCGCTTTAACTATGTACTGCACCAGCAGTTATGGTCGACGTGTCAGTAAAATGTGACGACTTGACTTGGCGGACTGCTCGACCAATAGAGAGTTGGAGAAGGTGGCGCTCGCGCTCCGGGCAACCGATTGAACCAGAACGAAGGCAGGAGCTCGCGAGGCGACGGGAGTTACCTGGCCAATGACGTAACTCGAGGGCGGGCGGAGTTTGCGTGGCGAGTAGGTGAATTGACAAATGACGGGGCGGGAGGTGCGGCTGGCGCGGCGGGGAGATTATCTGACCTGTGAACTCAGCCCAGTGTCCAACACTGACACATTGCTGCTGTGGGGACATTTATCCCGTGAACTGTCCCTCTCTCACCCTCTCTGTCCATTATATTCCTGTGAACTTAGCCCAGTGTCCAACACTGACACATTGCTGGTGTGGGGGGATTTATCCTGCGAACTGTCCCTCTCTCACCCTCTCTGTGCATTATATTCCTGTGAACTTAGCCCAGTGTCCAACACTGACACATTGCTGGTGTGGGGGGATTTATCCTGTGAACTGTCCCTCTCTCACCCTCTCTGTCCATTATATTCCTGTAAACTCAGCCCAGTGTCCAACACTGACACATTGCTGGTGTGGGGGTTTTATCCTGTGAACTGTCCCTATCTCACCCTCTCTGTCCATTATATTCCTGTAAACTCAGCCCAGTGTCCAACACTGACACATTGCTGGTGTGAGTGTGTGTGGGTGGGTGGGTGTGCTGTTTAACCTGTGAACTGCTCCTTTCTGACCATTAACGACTTAACCCTGTGCCCTGACCGATGATATTCAGCGATCCCAAAGCTTCCTCACCACCTCCCGACACGTGACGCCTCTTTCAGGATGTCGTCTTCCTGTTGTTCAATGTCCCTCTTTCCTGCAACACTGGCCGGGTCCTGACCTTTGATCATGCAACTTCTGCCCACACTTCACTTTCCAAAATGTAACCCCAGCTCTTCTCTGAAATAAGCTCGATTGGCCACTCCTCGTCCCCCTGATAAAAACTGATCCAAATTGCTCTGTCAGTCATGATAATTGTCTTGATTGTCCCCCTGTTTCAGTGTCATCGTCAAATTTACAAACATGCCCATTCTCATTGAAATCACCGATATCGGGAACAAATATTAATTGTCCCAGAACAGACTCCCGAGGCAAACAACTATTGCTGGGCTTTCAATCGGAAGCCGAACATTTCACCGTCACCCACGGCTTCCTACCATCCAGCCAACTGTGCTCACAGTCAGCGAGCTCTCCCTGCATTCCGAATGATCCAGCTTTCCACGGCAGCCTCCATGTGGGAGGTTATCAAAGACATTACTGAAGTCCCTGTAGACTGTCGCACTGCTCTCACCCACAGTTTGTCTCCACAGAAGAGGCTTGGAAAGTTATAAAGGAGTTAAAGCCTGTCTTGCAAGCAAATTAAACACTTAATCCTTAGCCGGGAGTCGTTTGGAGCTGGATCGTTGGAAGTTTAATCTACCGTTTATGTCTGCCCAGACATCGCTTTGGCTGCTTTAGTTTTTTTCCTTAAGGATTTGTAAGAGTTTAACACAATAGTCGTAACATTTTATTTGGTTGGATCTATCTTTTTTGAATATATGATCATTTTCTACTTAATTACTTTAAGATGACAGCTGTTAACTACGTTCTAACCTCTGCCGGACATAATATCGAAATACATGGAATTTGTCTGTTTCTTTACGTATCTGTTGTTGTGTCTTTGGTCAGCGGTGTTAGCGTATAACTTTATAAGAAGAGTCTGCCTATTGGACACAGGGGTTCAGGAATTTTAGTTTAGCATGCTGTCCGCCTACTGGATGGTTTTCGGGCTCTGGGGGAGAGGGGTGGGGCTGTTAGTTTAGGCTTTTTCGACTGAGGTTTTTCTGTCAATCACGTTGTCTTTCTTCTCTCTGATCCAATCCATAACTTGTTATTCCCTGCCGGTTTGGTTTGTGCCGGCGCACTAACTTGTTCTATAAAACCATAAATTAAAGTCTTATTATGGATGTTAATAAAATTAATATGATTTATTGGAACCTGAATGGCTTAAGTACAGAAAGATCATTAACAAATTGAAAACATTTCAAGCTGATATTACTTTTACGCAAGAGACGCATATCCGTAGGGATGATGAAAACCGTTTTTTTTATTTTGGAGGGGCTCTCAGTTTCACTCTTCATCAGTCACTAAAATTGGAGTGGTGTCTATTTTTATGAATTTTAAAATCCCTTTTGTACATTTTACTACTGTCACTGATTCAACAGGAAGATACTTAATTATTACTGGTCTGTTATGTGGTCAAAAGGCGGCTTTGGTGTGTGTGTGTGTGTGTGTGTGTGTGTGTGTGTGTGTGTGTGTGCACCTAATGTAGATAGCTCTGAATTTTTTAAGAGGTTATTTTCTGCGTCGCCAAATTTAAATGTATATCAGTTGACGATGGGCGGTGACTTCAACTGTTGTCCCGATCTTTCGATTGACAGGTCATCAGCCAATCCGTGGCTTCCTAATAAGGCTGCAACCTGTACTAATTCCTTTTTTACTGGAATATGGTTTGGCAGACATTTGGAGATTTCTCCATCCTAAAAATAAGGATTTTTCTTTTTTTTTCACATGTACATCATGAATATTCAAGAATTGATTTTTTTTTGGATACGCGATTGGTACCTTTTGTTGCTGACTGTGCGTAAGACGTTATTGCGTTGTCAGATCATTCACCCACGAAACTAATACTGAAGCTCCCTGATAATATACGGAATGCATCTCAGTGAAGATTGAATGCTGCACTGCTGCATGATTCAGCATTTGTAAGTTCTATTCAACAGAAAATGTCTCTATTTTTTGAATTAATTACAACTGAGGGTAAGTCAAATTTGATTATTTGGGGTGTGATGAAATCTTATTTAAGGGGACAGATAATCGCATATTCAGTAGCTTTAAGAAGGAAAACTAAAGCGGAGCTTTTAGTGATTACTAACAGGATTAAAGAAATAGATAAAGTTTATTCAGTATCACCTACTGAAGATTTATGTAAGGAAAGGGTGAAACTTCAAACACAGCACGACTTGCTTTTGACTTCTCCCATTGAGCAGCAACTTTTGAAATCTAAAAGTCAATTTTGTAATAATGGAGATAAGTCAGATAAATTGTTGGCTGGTCAAAAAGCAACTATGGCTAGAAGGCAGATTGTGAAAATACGAAAAAACTGATAGAACTGAAACGTCAGATTGTCAGGAAATTAATAAGGTATTCTTGGATTTTTACTCTAACCTTTATAAATCTGATTTTCCAAACTACACTACTTTTATGAATAGATTTTTGCACAGATGGAATATACCCAAGATCTCTATTCCAGATATGAATACAATAGATGCGCCTATTAAACGAGAGGAAATAGCAAGGGCTCTATCCTCTCTTCAATCTGGTAAAGCTCCGGGACCGGATGGACTTAAAAGTAGAATATTTTAAGACATTTCCTGAAATACTTACACCTCATTTATGCCAAATTTTCACTGATTCTATATCCTCCTGGATCCTTCCGAAATCTTGCTATGAGGCATCAATACCATCAATTCCCAAAAGAGAAAAAGATTTATCTGAATGTGCCTCTTACAGACCACTTTCCTTATTAAATGTGGATCCTTAATTTCTTTCTAAGATCTTGGCTATCTAATGTCATTTTGCCTAATGTCAAGGTTTTACCTAATGTCATTTCTAAGGATCAAACTGGATTTATTAGGAATAGATACTCATATTTTAATATTCAGAAATTATTGAACATTATTCTTTCCTCTCCATCTAAAGAATCCAAACGTATTGTTTCCCTTGATGCAGAGAAAGCCTTTGATAAGGTAGAATGGTTTTATTTATTCAAGTTTTAAGAAAGATTTAATTTTGGTCCAAGTTTTATTTCCTGGATTAATCTGATCCATCAAGCTCCTATGGCGACAGTTATAGCTAACAATAAAAAATCTCCTTATTTTAGGTTATATAGAACCGGCAGGGTTCTCCTCTTAGTCCGCTGTTATTCAAACCGGCTTTAGAATCTTTTGCTATTTCTCTTCACGACTCCAACAATGTTCAAGGTATTGGGAGAGGAGATAAAGTACTTCAGGTGTCGTTGTATGCAGGTAACTTATTAGTTTATATTTCCGATCCTAAGAAATCTATTCCTGCTATGGCATCTATATATTCTGAATTTAGTAGTTTTTCTGGATATAAATTAAATTTGCACAAAAGTGAGTTATTTCCTATTAGTAACTACTTGGATCAATATGATCAAATTCCTTTTAGCATTGCTAAAAATAATTTCACTTATCATGGCATTAAATTTACGAAAAATTTTAAGGACCTGTATAAATATAACTTTCTTCTATTAATTGAATACACACAACAAATATTTTCTAAATGGTCTCCTATGACATTATCATTAATTGGTGGAGTTAATGCTATTAAAGTGATAGTGTTACCGAAGTTCTTATATGTATTTCAAGCAATCCCTTCCTTTGTTCCTAAACTGTTTTTAATAGAATAGACTCTAAAAATTTATCTTATATTTGGAATAATAGAAATCCTATATTGAAGACACCTCTATTGCATAAATTAAAAAAGTATGGTGGCATGGCTCTGTCAAATTTTAGAATGTATTGCTCGGCAATTAATATTCGATATATTTCGTTATGGATTCATTATTCGGATATCCATGATTGTCCTTTACGGGTGGATTTGGAGAAAAACTCGGTGAAGGGGTATTCCTTGGCCTCTGTACTGGGAGTTCCTCTTCCTTTTTTGTATTCTAAGATTGGTAGTCGGGACCAATCCCATTATTAAACATACGTTAAGAATTTGTAGGTTTTGTGAGTTCAATAATTGTTCTTTCTAGTAAAATCCATCTTAAATATTTTTAAACCATCAATTTCCGATCATACCTTTTTAATTTGGAAAACCAAAGGAATAATAACTTTTTTAGATTTGTTTATGGGGGATTGTTTGATGTCTTTCACTCAGTTAATGGACAAATATGAGCTATCTAATGCACACTTTTTTAGATATTTACAAATCCGGAATTTTCTACCACTTTACTTCCAAATTTTCCCTCTGCTTATTTTTTATTTGATAAATACTTCATCTATTCGTGCTCGTCATGCCTTGATCAGTTCAAGTTAGTGCATCGTATGCATATGTCTAAGTATAAATTAGCTGGTATCTTTTCCAATATTAATCCTATTTGTGATAGATGTAATATTGAGGTGGCTACTTTAACACATATGTTTTGGTCTTGTATCAAAATAGATGATTTTTGGAAAGACGTCTTTAAAACTTTATCAAAAGTCTTGAATTTGGACCTACAGCCGAATTTATTTACAACAATTTCTGGGATCACTCCAACGGATATATTCCTGTTCCCGCTCAATGGATGATAACTTTTACAACTTTATTAACTAACAGAGACATTTTGCTTAAATGGAAGGGCTCTAATCCAACTACTGCCTTGTCTAAGTTTAGAGAAAATAAGAAGCCGGACAATTGATACATCCTTTAAATTTGAAGAAACTTGGTGACCTTTTAAGCAATATTTTCATATAGTTTGATTCATTGCTCTTATAGTTACTCTCTCGAAACTTTTGATTTGATCAGAAAGTTTCTCTTTTTTTCTTGCTTTTACTCTCAGTATGTCCTTTTTCTCTTTTATGTCTTTTTTTCCTTTTTATTGAATAATAAGAAGAGAATTGATTATCTTATTTTTATTATATACTATTAAATTAATACTATGTGTGATCTTGATAATGTTTATATTTGAGATAATTCTCCGTTTTGGTACTTTTACCTAAATTAATAGAAAGATTGATAAAGAAAGAAACTTCAACCTTACTAAAGACTTGAGCAAATTTCTTCAAATTCACGGTGAGATCATACTGACTGTCTGCATCACCGCCTGGTATGGGTGCGCCAATGCCCAGGATCGTAGCCTCCAGTGGGCTGCAGATTCAGCCATTTCCATCAAGGGCACCAGCCTTGCCACCCCACCCCACCAGTGAGGACATCTTCAGAAGGTGGTGCCTCAAGAAAGCCCGTCCGTCATTAAGGATCCTCAGCATCTGGGACATGTCCTCTCCTCATCACCACCAGGGAAGAGCCACAGTGGCCTGAAGTTTCTCTCTCTCTTTCATATTTTCTCTTGATGTACAATTTATTTTGGTTTTCTTTAATTTCTTCTGAAAAATCAATCACTCTCATTCCCCTTTATATCCTGCTGTTTACCTTTGAGAACACACTCCTGCATTTCAGCGGCTGTTCCAATTCGTCGAGAATTCATGGGAATAGTTAAGAAGGTATAGAAAGACCGACTGAGCCACAGTGATGTATTTAACTGAAATAGAGAACAAATTAAAACACTCCCAATACCGTGTCACATTAAAACACTCCCAATACCGTGTCAAATTAAAACACTCCCAATACCGTGTCACATTAAAACACTCCCAATACCGTGTCACATTAAAACACTCCCAATACCGTGTCAAATTAAAACACTCCCAATAACGTGTCAAATTAAAACACTCCCAATACCGTGTCAAATCAAAACTCTCCCAATACCATGTCAAATTAAAACACTCCCAATACCGTGTCACATTAAAACACTCCCAATACCGTGTCACATTAAAACACTCCAAATACCGTGTCACATTAAAACACTCCAAATACCGTGTCCAATTAAAACACTCCCAATACCGTGTCAAATTAAAACTCTCCCAATACCATGTCAAATTAAAACATTCCCAATACCGTGTCACATTAAAACACTCCCAATACCGTGTCAAATTAAAACACTCCCAATACCGTGTCACATTAAAACACTCCCAATACCCTGTCATATTAAAACACTCCCAATACCGTGTCACATTAAAACACTCCCAATACCGTGTCACATTAAAACACTCCCAATACCGTGTCAAATTAAAACACTCCCAATAACGTGTCAAATTAAAACACTCCCAATACCGTGTCACATTAAAACACTCCCAATACCGTGTCACATTAAAACACTCCAAATACCGTGTCACATTAAAACACTCCCAATACCGTGTCCAATTAAAACACTCCCAATACCGTGTCAAATTAAAACACTCCCAATACCGTGTCACATTAAAACACTCCCAATACCGTGTCACATTAAAACACTCCCAATACCGTGTCACATTAAAACACTCCCAATACCGTGTCAAATTAAAACACTCCCAATAACGTGTCAAATTAAAACACTCCCAATACCGTGTCACATTAAAACACTCCCAATACCGTGTCACATTAAAACACTCCCAATACCGTGTCACATTAAAACACTCCCAATACCGTGTCACATTAAAACACTCCCAATACCGTGCCAATACTCTGGAACTCTGCATTAATTCCCCTAATACTTATCGACAGAGGAATTCATCCTCGTCACGTTCTTTTCTCTTTAAATGAATAATATCAATTCAGATAGTGGACTGACCTGAAACAACGCTGTCGCCGACTGCATCCTCCAAATCTTTATTTTCATTGAAACATTCAAGCTGATTCGAAACCACATCACATCCTCTCTCAGCTGATGCATCAGGACTTCTCCATTTTGAGCTGCACTTGGAGGAGGCGCTGATGGTGGTGAAACACCCCCGATTTTCTTAGCTGTGCAAGTCCAGGGAAGACGACCTCTGACCCCATGAGATCGAGGCGTGCTTGACCCCACCCCAAATCTCGGTTTGTGTGGATGCTGTGTCAGTTGCTACCCTGTCACAAATTAATGCCACAAAATAACAGACACTGCACTGCATACGATTAAAGGAAGTATATTCATGAATCCTAACTGAAGGGTTAGTAAAGAATAACAAAAAGAAAAGGGCCCATTCTAATCAGTCAAATATGCACAAGTTGGAGCTCAGCTTGAACTTCTCTGTCAGTCACGCGCTGGGCCCTTGGTTCACGTGAAAGCCCACACCACCTTCCGAATGTCACTCCAATCCATCTCGCTCGATATGGAGAGAGTGCAGAGGAGATTTACCAGGATGGGAGGGCGTACCTTATGAGAATAGGTTGAGTAAACTCGGCCTTTTCTCCTTGGAGCGACGGAGGATGAGAGGTGACCTGATAGAGGTGTACAGGGTGATGAGAGGCATTGATCATGTGGATAGTCAGAGGCTTTTTCCCCTGGGCTGAAATGGCGAACACGAAGGGGCAGAGTTTTAAGGTGCTCGGAAGTAGGGACAGAGGAGATATCGGGGTAAGTGTACGGTGTATTGGTCTTCATCAATCGTGGGATTGAGTTTAGGAGCAGAGAGGTAATGTTGCAGCTATATAGGACCCTGGTCAGATCCCACTTGGAGTACTGTGCTCAGTTCTGGTCACCTCACTACAGGAAGGATGTTGAAACCATAGAAAGGGTGCAGAGGAGATTTACAAGGATGTTGCCTGGATTGGGGAACATGCCTTATGAGAACAGGTTGAGTGAACTCGGCCTTTTCTCCTTGGAGCAACGGAGGATGAGAGGTGACCTGATAGAGGTGTACAAGATGATGAGGGGAATTGGTTGTGTGGATAGCCAGAGGCTTTTCCCCAGGGCTGAAATGGGAACACGAGGGGCATAGTTTTAAGGTGCTTGAAGTAGGTACCATGGAGAAGTCAAGATCAAGTTTTTCCACACAGAGTGGTGGGTGAGTGGAATGAGCTGCCGACGACGGTGGGGGAAACGAATACTGCAGTGTCTTTTACGAGACTCTTAGACAGGTAAATGGAGCTTAGAATAATATGTGAACAGGGCGTGGATCAGTACCCGGAGAGATGATGTTGTGACCATTACAGAGACTTGGATGGTGCAGGGACAGGAATGCTCACTTAGAGTGCCAGGCTTTAGATGTTTCCGAAAGGACAGGGAGGGAGGCAAAAGAGGTGGGGGTGTGGCACTGCTGATCAGAGATAGCTGCAGAAAAGGAGGTTGCCATGGAGGGATTGTCCTCGGAGTCTCTGTGGGTGTAGGCTAGGAACAGGAAGGGGTTAATAACTCCACTGGGTGTATTTTATCGACCACCCAATAGTAACAGGGATATCGCAGAACAAATAGGGAGACAGATTCTGGAAAGGAGTAATAATTACAGGGTTGTTGTTGTGAGAGATTTTAATTTCCCAAATATCTATTGGCATCTCCCTAGACTGAGGGGTTTAGATGGGGTGGAGTTTGTTAGATGTGTTCAGGAAGGTTTCTTGACACAATATGTAGATAAGCCTACAAGAGGAGAGGCTGTACTTGATCTGGTATTGGGAAATGAACCTGGTCAGGTGTCAGGTCTCTCAGTGGGAGAGCATTTTGGAGATAGAGATCACAATTCTATCTCCTTTACCATCGCATTGGAGAGAGATAAGAACAGACAAGTTAGGGGAACTTCTAATTGGAGTACGGGGAAATATGAGGCTATCAGACAGGAACTTGGAAGCATAATTTGAAAACAAAAGTCCTCAGGGAAACGTACGGAAGAAATGTGGCAAATATTCAGGGGATATTTGTGTGGGGTTCTACAAGATACGTTTCAATGAAACATGGAAAGGATGGTAGGGTACCAGGAACCATAGTGTACAAAGGCTTTTGTAAATCTAGTCACAAAGAAAAGAAGAGCTTATGAAAGGTTCAAAAAATTAGGTAATGATAGAGATCTAGAAGATTATAAGGATAGTAAGGAGGAGTTTAAGAATGAATTTCGGAGAGCCAAGAGGGGCCATGAGAAGGCCTTGGCGGACAGGATTAAGGAAAACCCCAAGGCATTCTACAAGTATGTGAAGAGCAAGAAGAAAAGATGTGAGAGTATAGGACCAATCAAGTGTGAAAGTGGAAAAGTGTGTATCGAACCGGAGGAGATAGCAGAGGTACTTAATGAATACCTTGTTTCACTATTCACGACGGAAGAAGGATCTTGATGATTGTAGGGATGACTTGCAGCGGACTGAATAGATTGAACATGTAGATATTAAGGAAGAGGATGTGCTGGAGCTTTTGGAAAGCATCAGGTTGGATAAGTCGCCGGAACCGGAGTGGAGGTACCGCAGGCTCAAGTGGGAAGCGAGGGAGGAGATTGCTGAACCTCTGGAGATGGTTTTTGCATCAACAATGAGGACGGGAGAGGTTCCGGAGGATTGGAGGATTGCGAATGTTGTTCCCTTATTCAAGAAAAAGAGAAAGGATAGCCCAGGAAATTATAGACCAGTGAGTCTTTCTTCAGCGGTTGGTAAGTTGATGGAGAAGATCCCGAGAGGCAGAATTTATGAACATTTGGAGAGCTATGATATGATTAGGAATAGTCAGCATGGCTTTGTCATGGGCGGGTCATGCCTCACGAGCCTGGTTGAATTTTTTGAGGATGTGACTAAACACATTCATGAAGGTAGAGATGTAGTGTATATGGAGTTTAACAAGGCATTTGATAAGGTGTCCCATGCAAGGTTATTGACGGATGGGATCCAGGGACACATTGATTTGTGGATACAGAATTGGCTTTCCCACAGAAGGCAAACAGTGGTTGCAGATGGGTCATATTCTGCATGGAGGCCAGTAACCAGTGAGGTATCAGGGATTTGGTCTGGGACGCCTATTCTTTGTGATTTTTGTAAATTATCTGGATGAGGAAGTGGAGGGATGAGTTAGTAAGTTTGCTGATGACACAAGTTACAGGTGTTGTCGATAGTGGGGAGAGCTGTCAGAGGTTACAGCGAGACATTGATAGGATGTAAAACTGAGCTGAGAAGTGGCAGATGGAGTTCAACCCAGATAAATGTGAGGTGGTTCATTTTGGTTGGTCAAATATGATGGCTGAATATAGTATTAATGGTAAGACTCTTGGCAGTGTGGAGGATCAGAGGGGTCTTGGGGTCCGAGTCCACAGGACACTCAAAGCAGCTGCGCAGGTTGACTCTGTGGTTCAGAAGGCATACGGTGTATTGGCCTTCATCAATCGTGGGATTGAGCTTTAGAGCCGAGAGGTAATGTTGCAGCTACTGGGGAGCTGGCTTGGGGAGCATGCCTTATGAGAATAGGTTGAGTGAAAGCCTTTTCTCCTTGCAGAGAGGTGATGTTGCAGCTGTACAGGACCCTGGTCAGACCCCACTCGGAGTACTGTGCACAGTTCTGGTCTCCGCACTACAGGAAGGACGTGGAAGCCATAGAAAGGGTGCAGAGGAGATTTACAAGGATGTTGCCTGGATTGGGGAGCATGCCTTATGAGAATAATTTGAGTGAACTCGGCCTTTTCTCCTCGGAGCGACGGAGGATGCGAGGTGACCTGATAGGTCCGGTCAGGATTTACCAGTAGATTGCCTACAAGGACATTGGCTATCCAGCATCTTTCTAGCTGACTCTCTCTCTCTCTCTCTCTCTCTCTCTCTCTCTCTCTCTCTCTCTCTCTCTCTCTCTCTCTCTCTCTCTCTCTCTCTCTCTTTCTCTCGCCCCCTTCCCCCCCCTCTAATTAACAGAAACAAACATTGAGGTCCGGTGAAGATTTACCAGTAGATTGAATACAAGGACATTGGCTAACCCGCAGTGGAAATCGCGATCAACGGGGTGCCGGAATTTGGCGAGAGACAGATCCAACATTTGATGTCTAAGCATTGCTCCCGGCTCCTCCACCACCTTCGTTGGACACAGAATCCTGTCCAATAGACCCAGTCCTGTGATTCTCCAGCTTGGGAACTGGAGCCCTTTGAAAGGGAACAGTGCAACTCAGAAGAGTCCTTCTGCCCTCCACCTCTCTCTCCCTCTCTCTCTCTGTCCCTCTCTCTCTCTCTCTCTCTCTCTCTCTCTCTCTCTCTCTCTCTCTCTCCCTCTCTCTCTCTCTCTCTCTCCCTTCCTCCCTCTATCTCGCTCTCTAATTACATTACACACTACCGCGAGGGTCATTTTCTTGCAGGCGGCATTTCCCAGTGAATACAACGATACGCAATGGAGTCAACGAAAGATTTAAAAGGCAGTCAGAAGTGCATTCCCGATCCTAGACTCCTATCCTTTCCTCAGCCTCGTCCGTCACCCTCACTCTCTCCGCCTCTTCATTGGCACAGAATCCGGAGATCCCACAGTACCAGGTTCAAGGTCAGCCATCAAGCCCCTGATACAGTGAAGATGACCACTTACCTCAACACTCAA
>NW_026781307.1:1646389-1648889 GCF_030144855.1 Hypanus sabinus
TAATAGTAGTAGTAGTAATAGTAGTAGTAATAATAATGATAATAATAATAATAATATTAATAATAATAATAGTAATAGTAATAATGATAATAAGACTTTATTTATTGATCTCGAGTGGGAAATACTTTCACAGGGAGGTGAAAGGAGAGATTGGTTCAGAAGCCTCGCCACCGCGTGTGGGAGATATCGCCAACGATGCTGGAAGAGCGAGGCGGCGCAATTTCGCGGCAGACCCGCCGACGGGAATCACCAGCTCCAGTCTGGCCGCTCCCACCCACGTGGGGTGAAGGAACCCCCCCCCAAACTGTGAATGGTCACGTGACGTGAGTTCGGAATGAAGGTCGCGCGTTGCCCCGGCCCAACGCCCTAGGGCGACTCAAGACCAACCCAGTATCGTCCAATTGACCCTTTATTTGCACCGTCTCCTTCTGAATCTCTGTGTACCTGTCCGGCCCTGCTTGGTCGGCCATAAATACAGGTGGAACCGTCGCCAATTGGTCTGAAATCAGATCGCTGTCAAAGCAGAGACACTTGCTCGGTCGGGAAGGGCTGCTTCCACCAGGACCCCGATCCTCACCTTCCCTCTGGGGCTGCTTTGTCGTCAGTGAGTCCCCTGGGCTGCAGCTGGTTCCCCCCCGTGATACCGCGGGCGCCCCGAACCGGAGGCCGCGCCTTGTTTGTTAACTGACTGGAACTAACAGCAGCTCTTGCGTCACCGCGTTTTATTCCCGGCGGGTTCCGGAGACCGCTGCATAAAAGGGAAGCGTGCGCGGATCTCAGGCACTCGAAGCCGAAGCCACGGGTCGGGGGCGGCTCTCGCGCCGGTCTGACCATGGCCGGACTAACCATCAGGCATGTGATGGACGTCTATTACCCTGTCCTCGCGGCATTCGGGGTTCCCGGTAAGTCGAGGTGTCATTTCAGCGGGCATCTCATTGCCCAGCCAGCGGCCGGCTCTCAGGCGCCGGGCGCCGAAACCTCGCCAGCCCCCTCTGGCGTGGAGTCACTTCGTTAGAATACTGAACTGGACAGCGCGGGTACCGGCTCTTCGGCCCCTCGTGTCTGCGCTAGTTCACCTAATCCCAGCTGCCCATCCTATACTTGTCCCTCTGGCGCTCTCAAACCTACGCGTTGCTATCGTGTCTGCTTTCATCGCTTGTGCTGGCGGCGTGTTTAAGGTTTCCTCCCGTAGACGGTATTGGAAAAAAAAAAACACAGCTCATACCTCTTCATTCCCCTCTTTCCAGCTTAATCGGTTCTCTTTCTAACGGCAAGGGAACCAAAAGTGCACACCGTATAAGTAAACGGGGCGGGAGTCGCTAATACGAAATGTGGGCGGGGTGTCAGTTATTTTTTACCATGGAGTGGTGGGTGCGTTGATCACCCTGCCGTGGCTGGCGGTAAGGGCGGGTACATCATGGACATTTAAGAAACTCTTTGAAAGGCACTTGGATGATAGAAAATGTTTAGTTTGATCTTGGATAGGTTAAAAGATCGCCACGATATAGTGGGCCGAAGGGGCTGCACTCTTCTGCTCTGCCTTGAGCGCAGTGTTCCGGGGAAAAGACGTTTCACCGGGGCTGAGGTGGTTACAGGAGAGGCGTCTGGCCTGCACCGTCGCCGCTTCCGCGCTGGGACGGCGGAGAAAGGCGGTGCCCCTCCTTTCGGCCACACTGCCCCCGGTGAGTTGGGGAGCGGGCCTGACGCCGGATTGGTAAGTTCACAGCGAGCGGGCCATGCCAGCGGGGAAGACGCGCTATACTTGACCAAATTTCCCCGCAACCGACGTGAGAAATACCATTGCTTCCACAACGTCCCCTGCGACCATTCGCCCAGTCCCCTCGCTCACGCCTTCTCTCTCTTTCAACAGCGAACCTGCTGACAACGGTGGTCCTGCTCAGAGGGAACTGCGGCCTTTCCAAGTGCATCTCCCTCTACATGGTGGCCATGGCGGTGGCGGATCTCCTGGTGATGGTCTTCAGTGTGGTCGGCTACCACGTGGTCATGTATCAGTACCCGACCTCCTTCCTGTCCTACAACGCCGTCTGTAAGGTCCTGCTCTATTTCATGTCCATCAGCCTGCATTTGTCCGTCTGGTACACGGTCCTGTTCACATTTGACCGCTTTGTGGCCATCTGTTGCCAGAAGTTTAAAACCGTGTACTGTACGGTGAGGACAGCCTCGGCGGGCGTAATTTCTGTGTCCGTTCTGCTGTGTTTCCACAGCCTGCCGTATCTGTTCGAGTACAAATCGACACGGATGATTAACGGCGTCGGCTGGGGCTGTCAGCCCAGCTCTTGGTTCCTCACGTCGCCTGTAGGGGTCGCATTCTCCTTCTCGCGAGGCATCTTGACGGCGATTGTTCCTTTCTGCGGGGTCCTCTTGTTTAACTGCCTGACCGTCCGGCGCATTTTAGTGGCCAGCAGAGCGCGCCGCGGCCTCCGGCGACGGGGCAGCGAGCGGGATCCCGAGATGGAAAGTCGGAGGAGATCCGTCATTC
>NW_026781307.1:1653889-1823448 GCF_030144855.1 Hypanus sabinus
AACATCGCTCTGGGACGACACCGGTGCCAAGCTGCATGGGTCCTAATGCCCTTCGCTTGGACAACATCGGTGGCGTGGAGAGGGGAGACTTGCAGCTTGGGGCGACCGCCGGTCTCCCATAAAACCCTGCCCGGGCCTGCGCCCTGGAAAAACCTTCCAAAGGCGCAACTCCATGGTCTCGCGAGACTAACGGCTGCCTATTTAATAATAAAACACAATCAATACTGTATGCTCAACCCGGTTATCAAACTCCCTTGCAATGAATAGGTCTGTCCGAACGGCAGGTAAAACAGATTTTTCACGGTAGCTCCGGTTCCGAAGCAGCACAAATAGATAAAGAACACGACAATAATACAAATACAACAACAACAACAACAACAATAATAGTAATAATAAACGGCGCGTGGCCTAGTGGATAGGGCGTCGGTCCGGTGATCTGAAGGTCACAGGTTCGAGCCTCAGCTGAGGCAGCGTGTTTGTGTCCTTGAGCAGGGTACCTAACCACACATCGCTCTGCGACAAAACCGGTGCCAAGCTGCATGGGTCCTAATGCCCTTCGCTTGGACAACATCGGTGGCGTGGAGAGGGGAGACTTGCATCTCGGGGCGACTGCCGGTCTCCCACACAACCCTGCCCAGGCCTGCGCCCTGGAAAAACCTTCCAAGGCGCAAACCCATGGCCTCGCGAGACTCACGGATGCCTATATACATATAGGTCACCATATGCAACCCTGAGGTTCTTTCGGGAAATCACAGTAAGTCCAAGAGGCAGAATAAAACCCACAAGAACCAATGCGCAAATGTGCAAAGCAAGTAGAGACGCCGCCGCCCTTTCTCCAATTTCAGCACATCCTTTCTCGGATGGGGGTGGGGGGGTCACAACGCTCCAACGGAGGCCTCACCAGTGCTTTATAAAGTCTCAACATGACGTCCTTGCTTTTATATTCTCGCCCTATATGCTATTTGTCTTCCTCACCGCAGACTCAACCTGCAAATTCACTTTTAGGCTTCCACGTTCCTTCGACCCTCGGGTTTATTTTGTATTTTCTCTCCCTTTGGAAAATACTCAACCCTTCCATTTCATCTACCAAAGTGCACGATCATACACCTCCCGGCGCTATATTCCACCTGCTATTTCTATTACTAGAATATAACAGAAGGCAGAGAGTATAGCAAAGATCAGTGGGAAATTAGAGGATTAGGGAGCTTTCGAAAAACAAACGAAGGCAACTTAAAAAAAATCGTTAAGAAGGTAAGGGTGGAATACGAAAGTAAGCTGGCCAATAAATGTTTCTTCAGATACATAAGGGGGTAAAAGAGAGGCGAGAGTGGATGCCGGACCGGTGGAAAGCGACGCTGGAGAGGTCGCAACAGGGGATTACGAAATGGCGGACGAGCTGAATAAACCTTTTGCATCTGTCTTCACTGTGGAAGACACCGGCAGTACGGCGGAAGTTCCAGGCGTCAGGGGCCATGAGGTTATCATAACTCTTGGGAAACTGAACGCTCAGAAGGCGGCTAAGTATTTCATTTTTTCCAGGCGCTGTACACCCCAGTGGTGGCTGAAGAGATCTTGGGGGCTTTGGTAATCACCTTTCAACAGTCTTTAGGTTCTGGGATGGTTCCTGAAGATTGGAAAATTGTAAATGTCGCTCAGCTCTTCAAGAAGGGAGAGAGGCAGAAGAAAGGAAACTATAGGCCTGTTAGACTGACCACAGTTGCAGCCGATTATTAAGGGTGAGGTCTCAGGGTATTTGGGGACACGTGATAAAATAGGACGTAGTCAGCGTGGGGAGATCTTGCCTGAGAAATCTGGTGGAATTCGTTGAAGAAATAATAAACAGGATAGTCAATTGGATTATCATAAGGCTTTTGACAAGATGCCACAAATGACGCTGCTTAACAAGCTACCCGCCCATGGTATCAAAGGAAACATTCAGGCACGGTTAAAACAGTGGCTGATTGGCAGGAGGCAAAGATTGGGTGCACAGGGAGCCTTTTCTGGTGACTGGTGGCGTTCCACAGGGGTCAGTGTTGGGACCGCTAAGTGGGAAGTTGCGGGGGGAGGGTTGGGGAAACTTTTAAAAGCCATCAGAAGGCAACAAAAATTCACTAAGAAGGTAATGTGGAATGTGGTATGTGGCATGCTCTGCCCCAGAAAGCGGTGGAGACCAGGTCTCTGGATGCATTCAAGAAAGAGTTAGATAGAGCTCTTATAGATAGCGGGGTCAAGGGATATGGGGAGAGTGCGGGACGGGGTGCTGATTGTGTATGATCAGCCATGATCACAGTGAATGGCGGTGCTGGCTAGAAGGGCCGAATGGCCTACTCCTGCACCTATTGTCTATTGTAAAGATGGAATACGACCCACTGACCATGGATCCTCCCACAGACCCCGGTATATGTTGGGGGGGGGGGTCCAGAACCAGAGGCCACAGTTTAAGAATAAGGGGTCGGCCATTTAGAACAGAGATGCAGAAAAACTTTTTCACCCAGAGAGTGGTGGATATGTGGAATGCTCTGCCCCAGAAGGCAGTGGAGGCCAAGTCTCTGGATGCATTCAAGAGAGAGTTAGATAGAACTCTTATAGATAGCGGGGTCAAGGGATATGGGGAGAGGGCAGGAACGGGGTACTGATTGTGTATGATCAGCCATGATCACAGTGAATGGCGGTGCTGGCTAGAAGGGCCAAATGGCCCACTCCTGCACCTATTGTCTGTTGTCCATTGTAAAGATGGAATACAAAAGTAAGCTTGCCAGTAATATTAAAGAGGATACCAAAAGGTTCTTCGGACAGATAAAGTGTAAAAGGTAGGTGGGAGTGGATATCAGACTGCTGGGAAATGATGCTGGAGAGGGAGTAATGGGGAACAATGAAATTGCATATGAACTGAATAAGTATTTTGCATCGGTCTTCACGGTGCAAGACAATAGTGGCATGGTGGAAGTTCCAGGTGTCAGGGGTCACGGAGTGTGTGAAGTTACCATTACCAGAGAGAAGGTTCTTGGTATCACAGGCAAGGTTCTACATGGATAAAGTAGTGGCTGATTGGCAGGAGGCAAAGAGTGGGAATAACGTGGGCCTTTTCTGGCTGGCTGCTGGCGACTAGCGTTTCCACAGGGGTCTGCGTCTGTTCCTTTTATGATACGTGTCAATGATTTGGATGGTGGAATTGACGGGTCTGTTGCGAAGTTTGCGGGCGATAAGAAGATATGTGTAGGGACGTGCAGTTTAAAGGTGGTAGAGAGGCTATAGAAGGACTTAGATTAGGAGAATGGGCCAAGAAATGGCTGATGGAATAGTGTCGGGAAGTGTATGGTCATGCACTTTGGCAGAAGAAATGAAAGGGTTGACTATTATCTCAATGGAGAGAGAGTGCAAAAAACTGAGGTGCAAATGGACGGGAGTTCTTGTGCAGGATTCCCTAAAGTTTAATTTGCAGGATGAGTCTGTGGCGAGGCAGGCAAATACAGTGTTTGCATTCATTTCAAGAAGACTAGAATATAAAAGTAAGGATGTTGAGACTTTATAGAGCACTGGAGAGGCCTCGCTTGCAGTTTTGGGCCCCTTAAAAAGGATGCGCTGAACCTGGAGAGGGTTCAAAGGAGGTTCACGAAATGATTCCAGGATTGAACAGCTTGTCATATGAAGAGCGTTTGATGGCTCTGGGCCTGTATTCACCGGAATGAGAGGTGACCTCATTGAAGAATGTCGAGTGCTAAAAAGGCCTTCATAGAGTGGATGTGGAGAGGACCTCTGCTGTGGTGGGAGAGTCTATGCTCAGCGGACACAGCCTCAGAGTAGAGGGGCGTCCTTTCAGAATGGAGATGAGGAGAAATTTTTTCACTTGCCAGAGAGTGGTGAATCTGTGGCATTATTTACCCCCACAGGCAGCTGTGGAGGTCGAGTCTTCACGTGTTTTAAGGCAGAGATTGGTAGATTCCTGATTGGTCAGGCCATGGAGGGAGACGGAGGGAAGACCCCGTGTTGGGGCCGCTTCTCTTTACGGTGTAGATCAACGATTTGGATTATGGAACAGATGGCTTTGTGGCTAAGTTTGCTGATGATGCAAAGACAGGTGGAGGGGCCGGTAGTGCTGAGGAAACGGAGAGTCTGCAGAGAGGCTTGGGTCGATTGTGGGAATGGGCAAAGAAGTGGCAAATGAAAGATAATGTCGGAAAGTGTACGGTCACGCACTTTGGTGGAAGACATAAACGGGCAGACTATTATTTAAGTGGGGAGAGAATTCAAAATGCAGAGAGGCAGAGGGACTTGGGAGTCCTCGTGCAGGATACCCTTAAGGTCAACCTCCGGGTTGAGTCGGGGGTGAAGAAGGCGAATGCAATGTTGCCATTCATTTCTAGAGGAATAGTCTACAGGAGCAGGGATGTGATGTTGAGGCTCTATAAGGCACTGGGAAGACCTCACTTGGAATACTGTGTGAAGTTTTGGGCTCCTTATTCAAGAAAGGGTGTGCTGACATTGGGGAGGGTTCAGAGAAGATTCACCAGAATGATTCCGGGAATGAGAGGGTTAACATATGAGGAATGTTTGACCGCTCTTGGACTGTACTCCTTGGAGTTTAGAAGATTGAGGGGGGGACCTCATAGAAACGTTTCAAATGTTGAGAGGCACGGACAGAGTGGATGTGGCAAAGTTGTTTCCCGTGGTGGGGGAGTCTAGTACGAGAGGACATGATTTGAGAATTGCAGGGCGCCCATTCAGAACAGAGATGCGAAAAATTCTTTTTTAGCCAGAGGGTGGTGAATCTGTGGAACTTGTTCCCACGGGCGGCAGTGGAGGCCGGGTCATTGGGTGTACTTAAGGCAGAGATCGATAGGTATCTGAGTAGTCAGGGCATCGAAGGTTATGGTGAGAAGGCGGGGGGGAGGGGACTGAAGGGGAGATTGGATCAGCTCATGATGGAATGGCGGAGCAGGCTCGATGGGCCGAATGGCCGGCTTCTGCTCCTTTGTCTTGTGATCTTATGGTCCAAGACGGAAGATTTGAGCTCAGTGGAAAATCGGATCGCGATGAAATAGCGGAGCAAACTCGACGGGCCACAGGGACTAAATCGTCTCCTATATCTTCCGGTCTTATGGTAACAGCAGGAACCAGGACAGATCCTGTGAAGTAGTTGCAGCGAGGTATCTGAAGTTGCTGAACCTCGCCGCTTTTGACCCCCCGATAAAGACTGGCTCACGGTTTCCGGCGTCCCCCTCCTGGAGTCGGTATAATCATCCCTTTGCCGACGCAGATTGAGAGGTTGTTGCCCTCAGCCGGAGTTTCAATCTCCCTCCCAGATGCTGACTGGTCACCGCGTTTGATTCGGACAACCGCACCGGTGCCGGCAGTAATTTCAAATATAGCGCTTGGGCGGCGCTTGACCTTGCGTTTATCTGTATAAAACGTGCAGAGCAAGGGTCCAAGCAGACACAATTGTGGTGCGTTTGTGCTGACGGAAACCGTGGAGGTGTTGCTACCGATTCGAACGGACTGGGGTCTCTGCGAGTCTTCACGTCGAGGAACCGATTGCACAAGGGTGTATTGAGGCCGAATTGAGGTTCGGGCGGAGGATAGCGTTGAATGCCGGGCAGAGTCGTCGATGAAGAGCATCGCGATGCGGGCACCTTCGCTGTCCAGACACCCCAGAGTTGAGCGAAGCTGACGGTCAGGAAATTCGGGTGGATCCCAGACGCTTTCAGGCAGGAGTTGAAATGTTTCATCACCAACCAGTCGAAGCACTTTATTACCATATAGCAATTACAGCACGGAAACAGGCCATCTCGGCCATTCTAGTCCGTGCCGAACGCTTACTCTCACCTAGTCTCACCGACCCGCACTCAGCCCACAACCCTCCACTCCTTTCCTGTCCGTATGCCTATCCAATTTTACTTTAAATAATTACACCGAACCTGCCTCCACCACTTCTACTGGAAGCTCGTTCCACACAGCTACCACACTCTGAGTAAAGAAATTTCTCCCTCGTGTTACCGTTAAACTTTTGCCCCCCAACTCTCAGCTCACGTCCTCTTGTTTGTATCTCCCCTGCTCCCGATGGAAAAAGCCTATCCACGTCAACAACGCCTTCCCAGCCGCTCCGGATCCCACCGCAAGCCCCCGGAGTCTCCCTCGCTGCCCACTGCGCTCCCGTTCTCGTTGCCGTCCGCAGATCTGCTGATTCAGTCCACCGGAAGGCGTACGGCGCTTCCCCCCGGGCAAGGTTGCGGCACCACCTCAGCCCCGTTCCCCTCGATCGGGCTCACGTGAAGCCGGGGGAGCAGGTGGGTCGTACGAGCAGTCGTTGCGCATTCCCAAGTCCCGCCGGTAAGTTGACAGATTTCACGGCTCCTGCCGGTGATAACAAGCCAGGCAGACAACCCCTGAAGAGTATTGACAGCGGCTGGTGGGGGTCACCCGCCTTGTAAGGACGCTGCCCAGAAGGCGGCGAGGGCAGGCCACTTCTGCAGAAATATTTGCCATGAACAATCCCGGTCACAGAAAGAGCTCGGATCACATTGCCTCCCCCCATTCTGATGCTTGGTCTAAACTTCAACCGGACCTCTTGACCGTGTCTGCGTGCTTTTGTGCACCGGGTTGCTGCCACGTGATTGGCCGATCCGATGTCCGCATTATCGAGCGGGTGTACCCAGTAAAGTGAGTGCGGAACAATTTTGTGTCACGTCCACACGACATGGCACACAACGAACAAACCCCAGGGAACCGTCCCAAGCAATATAGGCCCTTGCTCTCCCTGGTACTAGGGCCCTCTAGTACTGGCAACGTCCCTGCAAAACTTCTTCCACCCTCGTTCCGGTTTGGTCCTGTAACAGGGCAACCAAAGAGCTCCGCAGCGGGCGCCATAAGACAGAATTCGGCCGTTTGGCCCATCGAGACTGCTCCGCCATTCAGTCACGGCTGATCCTTTTTTTCTCCCCCCCCCCCCCCTCATCCTCATTCCCCGGCCTTCTCCCCGTGACCTTTGATGCCGTGTCCAATCAAGAACCCATCTTATCTCTGCCTTAAATACACCCAACGACCCGGCCTCCACAGCTGCCTGTGGTGAAAAATTCAAAAAATTCTCAACCCTCTGGTGAAAGAAAGTTTTCCACATCATTTTGAATGGAGATCCTGAGGCTGTGTCCTCTTGTCCTAGACTCCCCCACCATGGGAGACGTCCTTTCCACATCTACTCTGTCCAGGCCTTTCAACATTCGACAGCCTTCAATGCGATTCCCCCCCCCCCCCCACTGATAGGTGAGTCCAGAACCAGAGGCCACAGTTTAAGAATAAGGGGTCGGCCATTTAAAACAGAGATGCGAAAAACTTTTTCACCCAGGGATATGTGGAATGCTCTGCCCCAGAAGGCAGTGGAGGCCAAGTCTCTGGATGCTTTCAAGAGAGAGTTAAGTAGAGCTCTTATAGATAGCGGGGTGAAGGGATATGGGGAGAGGGCAGGAACGGGGTACTGATTGTGTATGATCAGCCACGATCACAGTGAACGGCGATGCTCGCTAGAAGGGCCGAGTGGCCTACTCCTGCACCTATTGTCTATTATCATCCTAAATTCCACCGAGTACAGTTCCAGGACCATCCAATGTTCCTCGTATGATAACCCTTTCGTTCCTGGAAACCTCCCTTGTGAGCCGCCTCTGGACCCTCTCCAACGCCGGCACATCTCTTCTAAAATGAGGAGCCTGTGTGATGTCCCAACTCCTGAACTTGGTACCCTGATCGATGAAGGCCGGCGTGCTACACACCTTTTCACCACTCTGTCCTCTTCCAACGAACAGTGCACTTGTCCGCCGAGGTCCCTCTCACTCGTGCCCGGCCATTCACAGTGCCCACTCACTTTATGCGTATGCCTGCAAGAAAATGAACCTCAGGGTGCTATGTGGTGACATACACATACCCTAACCCTAACCCTAATAAAGTTACCTTGCACCTCCTGTCCTAAAATGTGACCGTGGAGCATCGGCTCATGGTCCTCGAGGTTCAAACACGAGGAAATCTGCAGGTGCTGAAGACCTAAAGCAACACAGACAAAATGCTGGAAGATCTCAGCAGGTCAGGCAGCATCTGCGGAGGAGAGTAGACAGTCGACGTTTCCATAGATGTGGTCTGGCCTGCCGAGCTCCACCAGCATTTTGTGCCTGTTGCTCCAACTTCCAGGTGCAATGTGCCGCGCGGCCAGAGATGCTCTTCTGCACACCATGGGTGTAACACACGGTCACTTGAGTTATTGTCGCCCTCCTAACAGCTTGAACCAGTCTGGCCATTCTCCCCCGACCTCTCTCGTTAACGGAGGCGGTTTCGCTGGCAGAACTGCCGCTCACTGGATTACTCAAACCACCCCATCTGGCACCAACAATCATATAACCATATAACAATGACAGCACGGAACCAGGCCATCTCGGTCCTTCTAGTCCGTGCTGAACGCTCACTCTCACCTAGTCCCACCGACCCGCACTCAGCCCGTAACCCTCCATTCCTTTCCTGTCCATATACCTATCCAATTTTACTTTAAATGACAATACTAAACCTGCCTCTACCACTTCTACAGGGCTCATTCCACATAGCTGCCACTCCCTGAGTAAAGAAATTCCCCCTCGTGTTACCCCTAAACTTTTGCCCCTTAACTCAACTCGTGTCATCTTGTCTGACTCTCTCCTACTCTCAATGGAAAAAGCCTATTACTTCAACTCTATCTATCCCCCTCAAAATTTTAAATACCTCTATCGTCCACCCCCCCCCCCCCGTCAACCTTCGACGCTCCAAAGAACAAAGACCTAACTTGTTCAACCTTTCCCTGCGACTTGGGTGCTGAAACCCAGGTAACATTCTAGTAAATCTCCTCTGTACAAAGAACAAAGACCTAACTTGTTCAACCTTTCACTGTAACTTAGGTGCTGAAACCCAGGCAACATTCTAGTAAATCTCCTCTGTACAAAGAATAAAGACCTAACTTGTTCAACCTTTCACTGTAACTTAGGTGCTGAAACCCAGGTAACATTCTAGTAAATCTCCTCTGTACAAAGAATAAAGACCTAACTTGTTCAACCTTTCTCTGTAACTTAGGTGCCGAAACCCAGGTAACATTCTAGTAAATCTCCTCTGTACAAAGAACAAAGACCTAACTTGTTCAACCTTTCACTGTAACTTAGGTGCTGAAACCCAGGTAACATTCTAGTAAATCTCCTCTGTACAAAGAATAAAGACCTAACTTGTTCAACCTTTCCCTGTAACTTGGGTGCTGAAACTCAGGTAACATTCTAGTAAATCTCCTCTGTACAAAGAATAAAGACCTAACTTGTTCAACCTTTCTCTGTAACTTAGGTGCCGAAACCCAGGTAACATTCTAGTAAATCTCCTCTGTACAAAGAACAAAGACCTAACTTGTTCAACCTTTCACTGTAACTTAGGTGCTGAAACCCAGGTAACATTCTAGTAAATCTCCTCTGTACAAAGAATAAAGACCTAACTTGTTCAACCTTTCCCTGTAACTTGGGTGCTGAAACTCAGGTAACATTCTAGTAAATCTCCTCTGTACAAAGAACAAAGACCTAACTTGTTCAACCTTTCCCTGTAACTTGGGTGCTGAAACCCAGGTAACATTCTAGTAAATCTCCTCTGTACAAAGAATAAAGGCCTAACTTGTTCAACCTTTCCCTGTAACTTAGGTGCCGAAACCCAGGCAACATTCTAGTAAATCTCCTCTGTACAAAGAATAAAGACCTAACTTGTTCAACCTTTCACTGTAACTTAGGTGCCGAAACCCAGGTAACATTCTAGTAAATCTCCTCTGTACAAAGAATAAAGACCTAACTTGTTCAACCTTTCCCTGTAACTTAGGTGCCGAAACCCAGGTAACATTCTAGTAAATCTCCTCTGTACAAAGAACAAAGACCTAACTTGTTCAACCTTTCCCTGTAACTTAGGTGCTGAAACCCAGGTAACATTCTAGTAAATCTCCTCTGTACAAAGAATAAAGGCCTAACTTGTTCAACCTTTCCCTGTAACTTAGGTGCCGAAACCCAGGTAACATTCTAGTAAATCTCCTCTGTACAAAGTATAAAGACCTAACTTGTTCAACCTTTCTCTGTAACTTAGGTGCCGAAACCCAGGCAACATTCTAGTAAATCTCCTCTGTACAAAGAATAAAGGCCTAACTTGTTCAACCTTTCCCTGTAACTTAGGTGCCGAAACCCAGGTAACATTCTAGTAAATCTCCTCTGTACAAAGAATAAAGGCCTAACTTGTTCAACCTTTCTCTGTAACCTAGGTGCCGAAACCCAGGCAACATTCTAGTACAGTGGATTGTAATTGCTACTGGACGATCGCCAAGGAGACGGGTCACCACGTTCTCCTTAGGCAGTGGGATAGTTGGGGTAGCTGGGTATCTCAGACTGCCGACGCGAAGGGGTAAAGATGTCCGTGAGCTGTTCAGCCAGATCATCAGCCCAGGTCTCTGGTAGTCGGCCGGCTTTGATATGACAGATCCTCAGAGATGTTGACACCCAGGAACTTGAAATCACTCACCCTTTCACTTGTGATCCCTCGACGAGGGATGCTGTATGTTCCCCCATCTTACCCTTTTGAAGTCCACAATTAATTATTTAGTCTCACTGACATTGAGTGCAGGGTTGTTGCTGCAACGCCAGTCAACCAGCTGATCTGTCTTGCTCTGATATGTGAATATATCACCTACATTCTTTCGTATCCCTCTCCCACCCACACATTCTTCTCCTGCCTCCCAGGTTCCTTTTGACACACCTCCAGCATCTTCAGTTTCTTCAAAATGCACTTCGCCGCATTGTCCTGACTTTACCCCAAACATTATAAATACTGATATTAAAAAAAACCCTCTTCTATTTTGGAACCATGAGTTAATTTTTGCTTTGATAAATTACTACAGATGTAACTAGTACCTAATGCATTTATATGCTCCTGAGTGTTAATTATCCCTGTGTTCTGTAAATCCCAGTTCAGTCAGAACATTTCTCACCTTCATAACTGACTTGCTGCTCCTTACACTGCTGGTTTTCAGGGCTGCAATGAAGGTCTTTCATCTCTGTCTCTCCATACCATCACACACAGGTGTTGGAGGATCCTTCATTGCTGTTTCCATAACAATTTTTTTTTGGACCAGTCAGGGTTGTTAGCCTGTGCATTCACCCTCCCGAAGAATGAACTCGCGGAATCATCGGGGACTCGCTTCTTCTTGAGTCCGTCAGAGCGAAGACTTGTTTCAGATGACCTATAGACTCTGTGTCCGCCTCCCGGATAAACACAGATACAAACAGTCGGTTTAAGAACAACACCGCCCCCCCCCCTCCAACCTTCGCATAGGTGACCCCTCTGATCTTCAAGATTAGCCCCTAGCAATCCCTATCTTCCTCGGTTCAAAGCTTTCTACAGGTGGCAGCTGCAGCCACGAAATAGACAATAGACAATAGACAATAGGTGCAGAAGTAGACCATTCGGCCCCTCGAGTCTGCACCGCCATTCTGAGATCATGGCTGATCATTCACTATCAATTCCCAGTCCCTGCCTTATCCCCATATCCTTTGATTCCCCTATCCATCAGATATCTATCCAGCTCCTTCTTGAAAGCATCCAGAGAATTGGCCTCCACCGTCTTCCGAGGCAGTGCATTCCACACCTCCACAACTCTCTGGGAGAAGAAGCTCTTCCTCAACTCTGTTTTGACTGATGAACTAGGACTCCTAGGTCTCTTTGCATTTCTCCCTTACCTAACTCGACACCGTTCAGACAATACTCTGCCCTCTTGTTCCAGCTTCCAAAGTGGATAACTTCACATTTATTCACATTGAATGACATCTGCCAAGTATCTGCCCACTCACCCAGCCTATCCAAGTCTCCCTGTATTCTCCTAACGTCCTCTTCGCATGTCACACTGCCACCCAGTTTAGTATCGTCAGCAAGCTTGCTGATATAGTTTTCAATGCCCTCATCTAAATCGTTGACAAACGGCTCTTACTGATGGGGAGGGCGGCAACGGCAAATTTGGATGAAATACTGAAGAGCGGAGACATGAAGCTGTCTACGGCGATCCTTGGGGTCAAGTCTACGGTGTTTCCAGTCGGGATGTATGGCTTAGAGCGCTGGGCTAAGCAGCGAGGCTGAATGGGCGCCTTTGAACTTGGATGCTGGAGGGACGTGTTAAGAGTTCGTTGGACAGCAAGAAGTTCCAACGAGCCCATACTTGAAGGAGCACAGCTCACTAGGAGGCTTGGTTATGAGACTAAAGCTCAAATATTCTGGCCGCATCACGAGAAGACAGGACTCATGTTAGGCAAAGCAGAAGGAGAGGACGGCAGAGGCTGCAATGGACAGATCATATCACTCAGACGGCCCTTGAGGGATCTGGGACAGGCTGTTTCCAACAAGACGGCTTGGTGTGCCGGAGTCACGAAGAGGCCGACTCTTCTTAACGACTGAACAGCAACAGTCCTTTTAACCTCAATATCTCTGTAGAAGCCCTTGGGATTCTCCTTCTTGTCTGCTACAGCGACCTCGTGCCTTCTTTTAGCAGTCTTGATTTCATTTCTAAATGTCCTTTTGCATTTCCTATACCCCTGAGGCACCTCGTCAGAGGGCACAGCCTCAAGAATGCGCAGCCTTCAGAACAGAGAGGAGACCACAGGACATTGCTGCACGGTGCAGGCCCCATGTCAGGCCGACCGTTTTATATTTTAAGGTTAAGATCAAACTAGCCTATCCTTGCCGCGTTACCCTCCGTTCTTTCCCCACGGTGCGTCGGCGCCCCGGCACGAGCGCGCCTGCATGGTATCACAGAGGGTGACTTGGACAGGTTGGTTGAGTGGGCAGATGCTTGGCAGATGCAGTTTAGTGTGGGTAAATGTGAGGTTATCCACTTTGGTGGCAAGAACAGGGAGGCAGATTACGATCTGAATAGTGTCCAGTTAGGAAAAGGGGAAGTACAACGAGAGCTAAGTGTCCTTGTTCATCAGTCACTGAAAGCAAGCATGCAGGTACAGCAGGCAGTGAAGAAAGCTAATGGCGTGTTGGCCTTCGTAACAAGGGAAGTTGAGTACAGGAGCAAAGAGGTCCTTCTGCAGTCGTACTGGGCCCTGGTCAGACCCCACCTGGAGTACTGTGTGCAGTTTTGGTCTCCAAATTTGAGAAATGACATTCTTGCTATTGAGGGAGTGCAGTGTAGGTTCACGAGGTTAATTCCCGGGATAGCGGGACTGCCATACGTTGAAAGATGGAGCGACTGGGCTTGTATACACTGGAATTTAGAAGGATGAGAGGGGATCTGATTGAGACATATGAGATTATTAAGGGTTTGGACACGCTGGAGGCAGGAAACATGTTCCCGATGTTGGGGGAGTCCAGAACCAGAGGCCACAGTTTAAGAATAAGGGGTAGGCCATTTAGAACGGAGTTCAGGAAAAACTTTTTCACCCAGAGAGTTGTGGAGGTGTGGAATGCTCTGCCCCAGAAGGCAGTGGAGGCCAATTCTCTGGATGCTTTCAAGAGAGAGTTAGATAGAACTCTTAAAGATAGCGGGGTCAAGGGCTATGGGGAGAGGGCAGGAACGGGGTACTGATTGCGTATGATCAGCCATGATCACATTGAATGGCGGTGCAGGCTCGACGGGCCGAATGGCCTACTCCTGTACCTACTGTCTGTTGTCTATTGTTGTCCATTGACCTGACTCGGGCGTAAACGAACGACCACAGTGCCGCCGTCACTGCCGGGTGTAAGGGCCTCAACACAGACGAGTTGAAATATTACCCCGCCTTATTTTGGGTTTGTCAGGCTTACTGAGCATGCCCGCGAGAAGATGAATCGCAGGTGTGCGGATGGTGACGTAGGTGATAATAAATGTGCTTTTGACGTGCAGCTATAACATGATGTTCAAATGAGGGGCGCCAGAGATAGGAATACAGGGTTGGATCGTTTTCCCTCCACAGGAGGATCCATGATTCCAGGGGGGAGGGGTGTGAAGAGAAGGTGACAGAGAATAGGGACGTTGCCGGAACTTGAGGACCTGAGTTACTGGGAATGGTTAAATCGGTTATGACGTTATTCCCTGGGGCGCAGGAGAATGGAGGTATGCAAAAATTATTGGGGGGGGGGCGCCGATAGAGTCACAGGAAGCAGGCTTTTCCCAGACGGGGACCATGGGTTAAGGGTGAAAGGTGAGACAATGTTTCCGGGGTGGGGTGGGGGTGAGCCCTGAAGGGCGGCTTGTACCGTCAGGGTGTTGGGAGCCGCCAACCGAAGCGGTGGGTGCGGGTTCGATTTCAATACTGTAGGGAGAAATTTGGAACAGGTAGGCGAGCGGGAGGGGCATGGGGGGGGGTGTCTACGGCCCAGGTACAGATCAACGGAACCGGGTAGAATAATGGTTTGGCAGGGACTAGATGGGCCGAGGGGACTGTTTCGCCTCTGCTGCGTTCTATGATTTTACGTGGATGGCAGGGGTATGAAGAGCGACGGTCCTGCTGCAGTTGATGAGACTGGGCAGAATAATAGCCCAGAATGGACTAGACGGGCCGAAGGGCCTGTTTCCGCGCTGTCTTATTAGATTAGTTTTACTATTTGAGCGGCCCTTTATTTTGGTGCGCTCCTCGCACACGTTGCCAGGTGAGGTAACAAGAGGGCAGGGCAGGTGACGTTGAAGAAGCGTTGAAACGGATTGGCCCGTCGCCTCATGGCAGAAGGAAGCAGACAGCTTGCGACTGCGGTCGGCAAAGTCGGGCTGGGCTTCACGGCAGTAGCATCCGGTGGCCGGAAAGAGGCCTCCCAACTCGAAAACGCGATCTGAATGCAATCAATGGACATCCGCGTCGGCAGCACACACAGAGACCTGGAGGAACTCAGCAGGTTGAGCAGCCTGTACGGACACGTGATAGGCGGTGGGAGGTGGGGGGGGGGGGTGGGGGAGACACTTCCCGGTCTGTCTGGGTGGCCTCCGTGCTGACGGCATGGATATCGATCTGTGGTGGGTTCTGTGCGTCCCGCTCTTG
This sequence comes from Hypanus sabinus, assembly GCF_030144855.1. Taxonomy (NCBI): domain Eukaryota; kingdom Metazoa; phylum Chordata; class Chondrichthyes; order Myliobatiformes; family Dasyatidae; genus Hypanus; species Hypanus sabinus. Next base: position 1,668,913 of record NW_026781307.1, read on the forward strand.
GTTTCCAGCGTCTGCGGGCTCCGTCGCGTTGGTGATTCGCAAGTTGGCTGCGTGCGCTGTGCTCGAGGCTGCGGGTGAGAGCTGATCCCTACGGAAGCAGGGGAAGGGGCTGGATAGGGACGGAGTCAATCACAAAACGAACTGCAGGTGATGGAAATCCGAAACAAAAGACGTGGAGAGGGCTGGAGAGACTGTGCAGATGCCGGCACCGTGGAAGTACTCTGCAAGTCAGGCAGCATCGGGAATAAACAGGCGGCAAACGCGCACAAAATGCTGCAGGAACTCAGTAACAATGAAAACACAATAAATATATTCCACACCGTTAACAAACTCCATTGCAATGAATAGATCTGTACGCACGCTATGCCAAATATATTCTTCACTGCACCTCGCCAATTCCAAAGCAGTTTCCCGATTCGCCACGGAGAGCACACGCGGCGTAGTGGAGCTAGTCGGACAGCAGAGGGCGCGCTGAGCAGGGAATTCCAACCCTCTTTGAGGCGATGGGCCAAGAGCGTTCAGCGGACGGTCCGTGGGTCCCGGGTTGGATACTCCCGACCTGAAGCATGGGTAGCTCGGTCAGCGGAGCATCACAGTTCTGACAACGCACACAAGATGCAAGAGGAACTCCGCAGGCCCGGCAGCGTCTGCAGAACATTAAGAAATAGGAGCGGGAGTCGGCCATCCGGCCCGTCGAGCCTGCCCCGCCATTCAATAAGGTCACGGCTGATCTGGCCACGGACTCATCTCCAGCTACCTGCCTTCTCCCCGACGATGCAAAAATCTATCCAACCTTGTCTTAAATATATTTACTGAGGCAGCCTCCACTGCTTCATCGGGCAGAGAATTCCACAGACTCTCCACTCTCTGGGAGAAGCAGTTCCTCCTCATCTCCGTCCGTAATCTGCTCCCCCGAATCTTAAGACTATGTCCCATAGTTCTAGTCTCACTTACCAGTGCAAACGACTTTCCTGGCTCTATCTTACCCATCCCTTTCATAATTTGATATGTTCCTATAAGATCTCCAAATGAATAAATGAAGAAACAGAGATTTCGGGCCGACACCCCTCATAAGGACTCGGAAGGAAGGTGGAGGAAGCCGGAACGAGAAGTTGGTGGGCGGGGTGGGGAGGGGAGGAAGCACAAGCTGGAAGAGGATAGGTGATGGGAAGGAAGGACGAAGTGAGAATCTGGGAGGTGAGAGGTGAAGAAGGTCAAGGGCTGGAGAAAAAGGAATCTGATAGGAGAGGAGAGTGGACCGTGGGAAGAAAGGAAGGGGAGAGCTGCCGGGGAATGTGAACCCCCGGGAGAGCACATCTCGCTCCGTGGCCCCCCAGAGCACATCACAGTTGAGGGAGTTCACCCACCCCTCCGCTTTCCGAGGAGCCGGGCTGTGCACGTCGACGCTGATGACCTCCTGCGGCTGCGCGTTTGAGAGCCTCCGTGACGTGCCGCGTCACTGCGTGTTCGGGGAACGGCGCTGCGGCAGGTCAAACTGCCCAATGCGTCATCGGCACCAGCACACCCACCGCCAAGGGCACACACACACAGAGGTGCCGGGTAAATACTAGCCATATCACAAAGGATCCCACCCACCTTGTTCATAGACTGCTACATGGAACATAGAAATTTACATCACATTGCAGGCCTTTCAGCCCTGAATACTGTGCCGCCCACATAAACTACTCCGGGAACTGCCCAGAATTTCCCTACCACATCGCCCTCTACTTTTCTAAGCTCTACCTTAGAGGCTCTTAAAAGACCTTATTGTATCCTCCTCCACCACCGTCACCGGTAGCCCATTCCACGCACTCACCATTCTCTGAGTAAAAAACTTACCCCTGACATCTCCTCTGCAGCTGCATCCAAGCACCTTAAAACTGTGTCCTCTCCTGTTAGCCATTTCAGCCCTGGGAAAATGCTTCTGACTGTCTACACGATCAATGCCTCTCATCATCTTGTACACCTCTATCAGGTCACCTCTCATCCTCCGTCGGTGCAAGGCGAAAAGGCCGAGTTCACTCAACCTATTCTCATAAGTCACGCTCCCCAATCCAGGCAACGTCCTTGTAAATCTCCTCTGCACCCTTTCTATGGTTTCCACATCCTTCCTGTAGCGAGGCGACCAGAACGGTTCTTCCCGCTTCGGTCAGGGAAGTGGCCACGTCGCATCCACGCCCACGCCAGGGCCACCAGACGCAGAAGCAGTTACTTCCCCAACTGATCAGCACCTCCACCGCCACCAGTTTATCATCGGTTAGAGCCGATGGACCTGTCTACGTCATGTGAACCTGTGTATGACGATGACCCGTAGAGCCGATGGGCCTGTCTACGTCATGTGAACCTGTGTATGACGATGACCCGTTGAGCCGATGGACCTGTCTACGTCATGTGAACCTGTGTATGACGATGACCCGTAGAGCCGATGGGCCTGTCTACGTCATGTAAACCTGTGTATGACGATGACCCGTAGAGCCGATGGGCCTGTCTACGTCATGTGAACCTGTGTGGGACGATGACCCGTAGAGCCGATGGGCCTGTCTACGTCATGTGAACCTGTGTATGACGATGACCCGTTGAGCCGATGGACCTGTCTACGTCATGTAAACCTGTGTATGACGATGACCCGTAGAGCCGATGGGCCTGAATACGTCATGTAAACCTGTGTATGACGATGACCCGTTGAGCCGATGGGCCTGTCTACGTCATGTGAACCTGTGTATGACGATGACCCGTAGAGCCGATGGGCCTGTCTACGTCATGTAAACCTGTGTATGACGATGACCCGTAGAGCCGATGGGCCTGTCTACGTCATGTGAACCTGTGTATGACGATGACCCGTAGAGCCGATGGGCCTGTCTACGTCATGTGAACCTGTGTATGACGATGACCCGTTGAGCCGATGGACCTGTCTACGTCATGTAAACCTGTGTATGACGATGACCCGTAGAGCCGATGGGCCTGAATACGTCATGTAAACCTGTGTGGGACGATGACCTGTTGAGCCGAAACCGCCACCTTCAACAGGACCCCACCACTAAGCACATCTTTCTCTCTCTAACCCTCTCTGCTTTACGCAGTTGATCGTTCCCTCTACGCCTCCCTGGTCCACACGTCCCACCCCACAGATCTCCCACCTGGCACTTATCCCTGCAAGCGTAAGTGCTACACCTGTTCTTACACCTCCTCTCTTACCACCATTCAGGGCCCCGAACAGCCCTTCCAGGTGAGACAGCACTTCACTTGTGAGTCTGTTAGGGTAATCTATTGCATCCGGTGCTCCCAGTGCGGACCCCTCTTCGTCGGCGAGACCCGACGCAGATTGGGGGACCGCTTCGTCGAGCACCTCCGCTCCGTCCGTCACAACAGACCGGATCTCCCGGTTGCCGCCCACTTCAACTCTGCTTCACATTCCCATTGGGATATGTCCATACATGGCCTCCTCTACTGCCATGATGAGGCCAAACTCAGGTTGGAGGAGCAACACCTCATCTACCGTTTGGGTAGTCTCCAGCCACTTGGTATGAACATCGAATTCTCCAAATTCCGGTAATTCCCTCCCCCTCCCTTCTCCCATCCCAGCTTCACTCTGCCTCCTCTTCCAGCTGCCTATCATGATTCTACCTTCTTCTCCTACCGAAAGTGCTTTCCCCTCTCATTCCTTCTTCACCTCTCCTGCCTGTCCCCTCCCTGCTTCCCTTCCCCCACCCCTTGATCTTTCCTCTGATTGGTTTTTCACTTGGCACCTTCCACCCTCCCCCCAGCTTCTTTATAGGGCCCCCGACCCCTCCTTCTTCAGTCCTGACGAAGGGTCTCGGCCCGAAACGTTGACTGCCCGTTTCCACGGACGCTGCCCGACCTGCTGAGTTCCTCCGTGTGTGTTGTATGTGTTGCTTTGACCCCAGCGTCTGCAGAGTATGTTGTATTTATGAGCCGATGGCCCTGTCTACGTCATGTACACCTGCGTATGACGATGACCCGTAGAGCCGATGGCCCTGTCTACGTCATGTACACCTGCGTATGACGATGACCCGTAGAGCCGATGGCCCTGTCTACGTCATGTACACCTGCGTATGACGATGACCCGTAGAGCCGATGAGCCTGTCTACGTCATGTGAACCTGTGTATGACGATGACCCGTAGAGCCGATGGGCCTGACTACGTCATGTGAACCTGTGTATGACGATGAACCGTAGAGCCGATGGGTCTGTTACGTCATGTGAACCTGTGTATGACGATGACCCGTAGAGCCGATGGGCCTGACTACGTCATGTGAACCTGTGTATGACGATGAACCGTAGAGCCGATGGGCCTGAATACGTAACGATGGCTCATCCCGCTTGTGTCTGTAGCTGCTGATGACTCCGACTCTCTGACTCCGGGACTCCTGTAAAATGCCGAGAAATCCCGGCGCTGACCAACGATATCAAAAGGACTAAAACAGGCAGAAGTTTCCGAAGCGTGAGGCGGACAGCAACGGGTCAAACTCCCGATGTAAAAGTCAGCGCCCGAACAGGGACTTGAACCCTGGACCCTCAGATTAAAAGTCTGATGCTCTACCGACTGAGCTACCCGGGCCCCGGGGAAACGCGGCTCCAGAGCGCCCACCGGAGGTTGAAAGCCGACTCCGGCTTTGACCTGCTTCCTCCGCGGTGATTCCTCCCGCCTCGCGGTCTTCCCCGATCCATGATCAGTCGCGCCTCCGACGCGGAGTCCCGGGTTCAAGTCCCGGTCCAGGCGCCGCCGCCTTCCCAGCAGAAAACACACGTGAGGGGTTTACATTTAAAGTGAGAGGGTGCAATTTCAAAGGAGAAGTGCGGGATTATCTCTCTCTCTCTCTCTCTCAGGAGCCAGAGTACATTTATTACATAATTATCGATTATTATGCACATGTCCCGGAACGTGGAACATAGCAGCCTCAGATCATCTTGGACACCCCTACCGAGTCAGCGCCCGTCCTCCTTCGCTCCGAAGAGAAGTGATCGAGCTCGCCCAGCCCGAGAGCGGCTCCCCAGTCCAGGCAGCGGCCTGGTCGACCTCCTCCGCAGGCACCCTCTCCTGCCACGTTGGGATTCGTTTTCCCCACAGGCGAAGGAAAGACGAGTTTTGCACGCTGGTCCAACGCCCGTGGATGCTGTTATATGGAGTCCGGGGGCAGGCCTATTTCATAGCCGCCCCTCGGTGCGTGCGGAGCCCGTGCGACTGTCCGCCCTCCGCGTAAAACGCCACGTTGGAGGATTGGAAGGTTATGGGTGTTGTTCCTTTATTCAAGAAAGGAAGTAGGGATAGACAAGGAAATTATAGACCAGTGAGTCTTACCTCATTGGTTGGTAAGTAGATGGAGAAGATCCCAAGAGGCAGGATTGATGAACATTTGGAGAGTCACAATATGATTAGGAATAGTCAGCATGGCTTTGTCAAAGGCGGGTCGTGACTTACGAGCCTGGTTGAATTTTTTGAAGATGTGACTAAACACATTGATGGTAGATGTAGTGTACATGGATGTCAGCAAGGCATTTGGTAAGGTACCCCATGCAAGGCATATTGAGAAAGTATGGAGGCATGGGATCCAAGTGGACATTGCTTTGTGGATCCAGAACTGGCTTGCCCACAGAAGACAAAGAGTAGTTGTAGACGGGTCATATTCTGCATTGAGTTCGGTGACCAGTGGTGTGCCTCGGGGGATCTGTCCTGGGACCCTTACTCTTCGTGACTTTTATAAATGACCTGGATGAGGAAGTAGAGGGATGGGTGAGTAAGTTTGCTGATGACACAAAGGTAGAGGTTGTTGTGTATAGTGAGGAGGGCTGTCAGAGGTTACAGCGGGACGTTGATAGGATGCAAAACTGGGCTGAGAAGTGGCAGATGGAGTTCAACCCAGATAAGAGTGAGGTGGTTCATTTCAGTAGGTCAAATGTGATGGCGGAATAAAGTATTAATGGTAAGACTCTTGGCAGTGTGGAGGATCAGAGGGTTCTTGGGGTCCGAGTCCATTGGACACTCAAAGCAGCTGCGCAGGTTGACTCTGTGGTTGAGAAGGCGTACGGTGCACTGGCCTTCATCAATAGTGGGATTGACTTTAGAAGCCGAGAGGTAATGTTACAGCTTTATAGGACCCTGGTCAGACCCCGCTTGGGGTACTGTGCTCAGTTCTGGTCGCCTCACTACAGGAAGGATGTGGAAGCCATAGGAAGGGTGCAGAGGAGATTTACAAGGATGTTGCCTGGATTGGGGAACATGCCTTATGAGAATAGGTTGAGTGAACTCGGCCTTTTCTCCTTGGAGCAACGGAGGATGAGAGGTGACCTGATAGAGGTGTACAAGATGATGAGAGGCATTGATTGTGTGGATAGTAGGAGGCATTTTCCCAGGGCTGGAATGGTTGCCACAAGAGGACAGAGGTTTAAGGTGCTGGGGAGTAGGTACAGATGAGATGTCAGGGGTAAGTTTTTCACACAGAGAGTGGTGAGTGTGTGGAATGGGCTGTCGGCGACGATGGTGGAGGTGGATACAATGGGGTCTTTTAAGAGGCTTTTGGATAGGTACATGGAGCTTAGTAAAATAGAGGGCTATAGGTAAGCCTAGTAATTTCTAATTTTAAGGACATGTTCGGCACAGCTTTGTGGGCCGAAGGGCCTGTATTGTGCTGCAGGTTTTCCATGTTTCGAATAACTCAGCCCAGCAGGTTCAGGAACACTTTGCACCCCCTCCCTCCACCACAGGCTCTTGAACCAAAGGGAATAAGATAGATAGATGGATTGTGAATCTCCCCGGTGTCCTCGGCTCTCCAAACCTGTGAGGCCGCGGCGCGCCTGATCCCACCCCAAACCCCGGTTGGTGTGGATGCTGCGTCATTCGCTACCCTGTCACAAAATAACAGACAGTCCAGTGCATACGATTAAATTAATTTTACTTACGAACTTTAACTGAAGGGTGAGTGAAGAATAACAATAAGGAAAGGACCCATTCTGCTTAAACAGTAAAAATGCGCAGAAGTTGGAGCTCAGCTCCGTCCGAACGTCGCTCGCTCGCAATCCATCTCGAACAAACGACCCTCCTGTCCTTCGCGTTTTCTCTTAATCTCCTCCAGAACAAAAGCCCCCTAGCCCAACAATATTACCCCTCACCAAGTAAACCTCCCGCTAATTGGATGGCACCCGTTGCACATCATCCCTTCGACAACGATCCCGACAGGCTGAAAGCCGAACAGACCATTGTTACAGAGCTGCTAAATGGAATGGCTGCAGCATAACAGTAAGAATGTGAACCAGGGAATTACAATAGGAATAATAATAATAACAATAATAATAATATAAGTTAATATTTACACGGTTTTATTGCATTCTTTATGCTTATTAGATCAATCATTTGGTTTCCTTTATGACTGTACAGCGAGGAATGACAAAAGAAATCCTGAAATTTGAACCCGAATTTGCGGCTTGAACCTACTTCCGCGTCCAGACCGGGGGCGCAGCTCCTGCGCATGCGCACACCGTCCGGCGGCAACCGTCTCGACTTCCGTGATCGTCTGCGGGGTTGCCCGGTCTTCTGAGCGGCGTTCCCCCTCGCTGAGTCCCGCGGGGCCCTTAAGGTGCGGAGGGGAATCGCCAGACGTTCAGCAGAACCGGCCTCCGGGTGTTGCTTTAATCCGGCCGCAAACAGGCGCTTTCGGATCGGACGGGTGAGTCCGGAGACGCGGCCGGGAACCGGTGGACCCGCCCCTTCACGCTTGCGTTCATCATTGGACAATCCGCCCGTCACTCTGGCCTAGCGCCCGACCCCCCCCCGCCGGCTCTCCGCGTCCAGGCCCCTCATTGGGCAACGCACCCATCACTCTGGGGAACGAGCACCCTGTCCCGCCCCTAGAACTGGTTCATCATGGAAGGAACGACGTTTTAATTCACAATATTGTCTTTCAATATCTGCAGTCTGTGGGGCTTTTATTGTCATTTAACTATTTACACGGGTGCTGTCAAACGAGTTGGCGTTTCTCAGGAGTCCACGTAACACACACACACACACACACACACACACACACATATATCACTCAATAACTTAGGAAATTAAATCTGGGAATGAATGACACGTAAATGAACAAAGTGCAGAAATTAAATATTGCCGGGGATAGGACAGGCAAAATGCTGGAGGAGCCCGGTAGGTCGGGCAGCGGCTGCGGAGAGGAATAAACAGTGGAGTAAAAGGCTGGAGAAGCCAGTGTAAGATTTGGGGAGGGCGGGGAGTACAAGCGTCCAGGTGACGGGTGAACCCGGTCGGTGTCTGTCTCAGCACCCTCTGTCGTTTCTACTTCCGTGGCTGTGCTTTCCGCACAACCCCACCCCTCCAGCCACTCCCTGTGTAGTTTAAAAAAAAACCCTATGCCTTGCAAAAGACAAGAGATTCTGCAGATGCTGGAAATCCATCGTAACTTCCCTCCAGCACACACAGTACGTGTTTGCTTTCCCCCTCCAATATCTGACATTTCTTCCTGGACTGAAAGACTGTCCACCCTGTTGACAACACTTACAGCATCAGAAGTTACGGCACATTACAGCCCACCTACTCTAGAAACTGCCTGGAATTACCCTCCCGCATGGCCCCCGATTTTTTTAAGCCCCATGCAGCCTATCGTATCCCTCTCCACCACTGTCACCGGCAGTGCATTCCACGCACCCTCCACACTCTGTGTGAAAAAGTTACCCCTGACACCCCCGTTGCACCTACACCCCACATCTTAAAACTGTGCCCCCTCGTGTCAGTCATTTCAGCCCTGGGAAAAGCCTCTGACTATCCACACGGTCAATGCCTCTCATCACCTTACACACCTCTATCAGGTCACCTCTCATCCTCCGTCGCTCCAAGGAGAAAAGGCCGAGTTCACTCAACCTATTCTCCTAAGGCACGCTCCCCAATCCAGGCAACGTCCTTGTAAATCTCCTCTGCACCCTTTCTATGGCTTCCACATCCTTCCTGTAGTGAGGCGACCAGAACTGAGCACAGTACTCCAAGTGGGGTCTGACCAGGGTCCTATATAGCTGCAACATTACCACTCGGTTCTGAAACTCAATCCCACGATTGATGAAGGCCAATACACTGTACGTCTTCTTAACCACAGAGTCAACCTAAGCAGCTGCTTTGAGCGTCCTGTGGACTCGGACCCCAAGACCCCTCTGATCCTCCACACTGACAAGCTTCGTACCACTGATGCTATATTCTGCCATCATATTTCACCTACCAAGGGACTCAGTGAGATTACAGACAGGACACCTCAGCCAGGGGGTCAGACACTTTCGTCCTGATCCACACAGTGTCCCGAGATGCACTTCGCCCGCTCCTGGGGATGTCCTTACCGGATAATAGAAACATAGAAAACCTACAGCACAATACAGGCCCTTCAGCCTAAACAGCTGTGCCCAACATGTCCTTACTTTAGAAATTACCAGGCTTTCCTGTAGCTCTCTACTTCTCTAAGCTCCATGTACCTATCCAAAACTCTCTTAAAAGACCCCATCGTATCCGGCTCCAGCACCGTTGTCGGCAGCCCATTCCACACACTCACCACTCTCTGAGTAAAACAACTTACCCCTGACATCTCCTCTGTACCTACTGCCCAGCACCTAAAACCTGTGTCCTCCTGTGGCAACCATTTCAGCCTCTGACTATCCACACGGTCAATTCCTCTCATCATCTTATACTCCTCTGTCAGGTCACCTCTCATCCTCCGTCGCTCCAAGGAGAAAAGGCCGATTTCACTCAACCTGTTCTCATAAGGCATGCTCCCCAATCCAGGCAACATCCTTGTAAATCTCCTCTCTACCATTTCTATGGTTTCCACGTCCTTCCAATAGTGAGGAGACCAGAACTGAGCACAGTACTCCAAGTGGGGTCTGACCAGGATCCTATAAAGCTGCAACATCACCTCTCGGCTCTGAAATTCAATTCCACCTCTGACTCTGAGCACAGAAAACTGGCCTCACACACATACATCCTACCTCGCCTCACCCCGTTACTGCCTCAGCCCGCTGAGTCAAAGCCCTGTCACCCCGCTGCCCGCTGGATATGGCGGTCTTCTCCTTAAACCAGGGTCTCATCTCGCTGTCAGGTTGTTCCCCAGTCTCTGATGCTCCGGAAAAAAACTGATCCGAGTGTGCGTCCGATCTCTGCTCACAGCTCGTGCCCTCTTCAGAATCAGAACCTGGCTTACTGTCGTTCAGACATGTCGTGCAGGCTGGAGCAGGGCATAAAATAAGTTGTCGATTACAATAAGAGCGGGGAATTGAGGCAGTGGGCGTGGGCTCAACGTCCAGTCAGAGATCTGGTGCTGGAGGTGAGGAAGCTCTTCCTGGGACATTGAGTGTGCGTTTTAAGGCATCTGTAACGCCTCCTCGAGGGCAGGAATACAAATGAGAAGGGAGCACGTCTAGGGTGGTAGGCGTCCTTAGTGACGGATGCGGCCCTTTTTGGGGCTTCGCCTTTAGAGCGTGTCCTTGCTGGGGGTGGGCCGGCTGCGTTTACGACCCCCTGCTTTTCCCGGCCCTGTGCCAGACAGAGAGGCGAACAGTCGGAATGCTCTGCCCCATTTCGTCTGGCAGCTCGTTCTGTATACCGACCCCACCCCGGTGCCCCTCCCCTCTCACTTTAACCCTGCACCGGGAGATAAAGAAATAGCAGAATTTATGAAAAGCTGTCCATAGACCGCGAAACAGCTCCGCAAATCGTTACTGACAAATCCACTCTCTGTTCCAGCAGACCGGAGCAGGCCCGGTGTCGCCATGGCAACGGACGCCAACTCCAGGGCGGACGCTCTGTCACCGACAGCGGACAAGGACCCAGGTGGGTGACAGAATGGTGGAGCAGAGACCCGATGGGCTGAATTCCGCTCCCACATCTAGTTCTTCGGAAGGGAGGAGTTCGGGGGTTGGGGGGGGGGGTGACCGCACGGAGGGCTGGACGGCGGTGAGAGGCACGGTGAGGGGAGTGGTTGCAGTCTTTTCCCCAGGGCTGAGGAGTCTCAAACCGGTAGGGCAAACGTTTAGGGTGAGAGGGGAAAGAATTTAATGGGACAGGTTTGTCTTTACACCGAGGGTGGCAGGAGTACGGTGTGAGTGGCAGAGGTGGGTCCATTGGCAGTGTTTGTGTCACCGACAGAGACGCGGAGCAATTCAGCGGCCCTTTGGCCATCCGCGAGCCCGACCCCACCAGTCCCGTCTTCCACCCAGTCCTGCCCCTCCAAGTGCTTCATCAATGACGCTACTGTCCCCGCCTCAACCACTTCCTCTGGCAGCTCGTTCCTCGTAATCACCTCCCGCAGCCCCTCGTCTTTACCTGTTCACCCCCCCCCCAGTTCTGGTCTCCCTTATCTGCTCCTCACAACCTTGACTGTGAGGCCACCTGTTGTTCTGTGGCCTCGGGCAGAGTGCAAACGGCCACGGGTCAGATTCAGTGAAATAGGACTGGGTTAGAACATCATTACGGACATTTACACTACACGCTGCATCCGCAAAGCAAACAGCATTATGAAGGACCCCACGCACCCCTCATACAAACTCTTCTCCCTCCTGCCGTCTGGGAAAAGGCTCCGACGCATTCGGGCTCTCACAACCAGACTGTGTAACAGTTTCTTCCCCCAGGCCATCAGACTCCTCAATCCCCAGAGCCTGGACTGACACCAACTTACTGCCCTCTACTGTGCCTATTGTCCTGTTTAATATTCATTGTAATGCCTGCACTGTTTTGTGCACTTTATCCAGTCCTGAGTAGGTCTGTAGTTTAGTCTAGTTCTTTTTCTGTGTTGTTTTTACGTAGTTCAGTCTAGTTTTTGTGCTGTTTCATGTAACACCATGGTCCTGAAAAACGTTGTCTCGTTTTTACTGTGCACTGTACCGGCAGTTATGGTCGAAATGACAGTAGAAAGTGACCTGGGTCAGCATGGGTGAGTTGGGTCAAAGGGCCTTTCTCCATACACTGTGTTAATACCTCTGGGCCTGAACTCACTGGATTTCAGAAGAACAGGATGGGGGGGGGTGGTGGGGTGGATCTCATTGAAAGTCCTATAGAGTGGACATGGAGAGGATGTTTCAAGTCAAGTCAAGTCAGTTTTATTGTCATTTCGACCATAACTGCCGGTACAGTACATAGTAAAAATGAGACGTTTTTCAGGAAAACTAAAACTAAAACTACACCAGGAGACAGACCTACCCAGGACTGCATAAAGTGCACAAGAAAAGCTATAAATAGCACCAACATAATTGACCTCCCAAACCCTTATATAACCAAGATACAAAAAAAAGATGAAAAAAAAACAAATTGAAAAACAAACAAAAAACGAAACCAAACTAAATAAATTCAATTATATCAAATAAAATCATTAATGTCGTCAACTCTGTTCCTCTACTCAGATCAATGAACGATATAAAGGATTCGGAAAAGGTGAAATTACATTTTATGGAAGTGTTGACTAAAAGGCCTCCAAGTTTCTTCAAATTTAACCAAGGGCTCAAATGTACCACTGCTAATTTTTTCTAGATCTGAACAGGATATGGTTTGAGATGTAGTTGGACGATTCATCTCTTTCCAGTTCAATAAAATAGATCTTCCAGCCATTAAAGTAACAAATGCGATCATCCACTGAGCTGCAGAGGGCAAACCAATCTGTGACGAGCACCCGCCTGGTCCCGGTCCCAAGGACCATGGTGTTACATGACACAGTATAAAAACTAGACTGAACTACGTAAAAAACAACACAGAGAAAAACTACACCGGACTACAGACCTACCCAGGACTGTATAAAGCGCACAAAACAGTGCGGGCGTTACATAAATGATAAACAAGACAGTAGGCACAGTGGGGGGCCTACCAAGCAACCTGAAACTACTCCCATCCCATCTGTCTCCGTCCCTCCCGCAATCCCAGTCAGCCCTTTGGCTTTATGTTTAAAGCGGAGTTTGACAGGTTCGTGATCAGCAGGGGAGTCATGGAGGTGAAGCGGTAGAGTGGAGTTGAGAGGGATGATAAATCGGCCGTGATTGAATGTTGGAGCAGATCTGATGGGACAAAGGTCCTGATTCTGCTCGTATTTTGCACCGTCTTGTCTACGGCACCCACTGTGAAGAAGTCACCCCTCTGTTCTCTTTTTTTCTGGACTTTCCCATCTCACTTTCTGCCTCTGCCATCCGTTTACGACTCCTCCACCTTGGGCGTTCTCTCTCGTTTATTTCAGAGCCGCGCCTATCACCCGCTGCTCGCAGCAGGAGGTTCTCACATGGCCTGAAAACTGCACGGCTCTTTAAACGTTATGCTTTTGAGAATTTAGAATGGAAACTGAAAAATCACCAACTTTTCCTTCTATTTATTCACTGAAGGGTACAACGAGCCACAGTCCAGCAAAGAAAATCTTCAAGGTTTCGTAAACGTTTCCCTCATCTGCCTTTATTGCGTCGGCACGGCAACAAATGACATGTGATGAGGATGTTAGGAGAATTCAGGGTGACTTGGATAGGCTGGGTGAGTGGGCAGATACTTGGCAGATGGCGTTTAATGTGAATAAGTGTGAGGTTATCCACTTTGGGAGTAAGAACAGGAAGGCAGATTATCATCTGAACGGTATAGAGTTGGGTAAGGGGGAAAGAGATCTCGGAGTCCTTGTTCATTAGTCACTGAAGGTGAATGAGCAAGTGCAGCAGGCAGTGAAGAAGGCTAATGGAATGTTGGCCTTTATTACAAAGGGAATTGAGTACAAGAGCAAGGAAATCCTCTTGCATTTGTACAGAGCCCTGGTGAGACCATACCTGGAATATTGTGTACAGTTTTGGTCTCCAGGGTTAAGGAAGGACATCCTGGCTGTAGAGGAAGGGCAGCGTAGATTCACAAGGTTAATTCCTGGGATGTCCGGACTGTCTGACGCAGAGAGATTAGAGAGACTGGGCTTGTAAACACTGGAATTAAGGAGATTGAGAGGGGATCTGATTGCAACATATAAGATTATTAAGGGATTGAACAAGATAGAGGCAGGAAATATGTTCCAGATGCTGGGAGAGTCCAGTACCAGAGGGCATGGTTTGAGAATAAGGGGTAGGTCATTTAGGACAGAGTTAAGGAAAAACTTCTTCTCCCAGAGAGTTGTGGGGGTCTGGAATCTACTGCCTCGGAAGGTAGTGGAGGCCAATTCTCTGGATGCTTTCAAGAAGGAGCTAGATAGGTATCTTACGGATAGGGTAATCAAGGGATATAGGGACAAGGCAGGAACTGGGTATTGATAGTGAATGATCAGCCATGATCTCAGAATGGCGGTGCAGGCTCAAAGGGCCGAATGGTCTACTTCTGCACCTATTATCTATTGTCTATTGTCTATTGTAATAGTGTGGGAGCATTTCAGTCACTGTGTGGCAGTGCACCTGCACAGCTTGGAGGGAAAAGTAGGGGAAGACTGTGACTATTAATCTTGTTTACACCCCTCCTGGTCTTCTTTCTTTTTCAATCTTTTCAATTAAGTCTTTCAAAGGCAAGTACATATGTTCATAGTAGTACAAAGGGAGTGGGATTACATTGTTGGCAATTAACATGTGAAAAAAAGCTATAAATAGCACCAACATAATTGACCTCCCAAACCCTTATATAACCAAGATACAAAAAAAAGATGAAAAAAAAACAAATTGAAAAACAAACAAAAAACGAAACCAAACTAAATAAATTCAATTATATCAAATAAAATCATTAATGTCGTCAACTCTGTTCCTCTACTCAGATCAATGAACGATATAAAGGATTCGGAAAAGGTGAAATTACATTTTATGGAAGTGTTGACTAAAAGGCCTCCAAGTTTCTTCAAATTTAACCAAGGGCTCAAATGTACCACTGCTAATTTTTTCTAGATCTAGATCTAGATGGTTTGAGATGTAGTTGGACGATTCATCTCTTTCCAGTTTTTCATCTCTTTCTTGATCTTCCAGCCATTAAAGTAACAAATGCAATCATCCGCTGAGCTGCAGAGGGCAAACCAATCTGTGACGAGCACCCGCCTGGTCCCGGTCCCAAGGCCCCTTATACACACCTGCAGCTCAATGGGTCGCAGGTGTGCCTCCTTGAGCCAGGAGGGTCCGAACTAGATCACGGGTGACAGGAGGGACAACTGCAGGACCTGGAGTCCGGAGCCCCCGGACCGGATCAAAACCCGGAATGCGGTTCCGGACCGGACCCTGACAAAAATAAAGGGATCAGAGAAGGTCAGATTACATTCTATGAAAGTATTGACTAAAAGGCTTCCAAGTTTCTTCAGATTTAACCAAGGGGTCAAATGTACCGCTTCTAATTTTTTTCTAAATTTAAACAAGATATGGTTTGGGAGAACCATTGAGATGTGGTTAGAGGATTAATGTCTTTCCAGTTCAATAGCCATTAAGGTAACAGATGCAATCATCTGCCCAGCTTCAGAGGGCAGATCAATCATTGGTAAATCAAAAATTGCAGTAAAAGGATGAAGTTGTAAATAAATGTGCAAAATTGTAGAGAATATGTCAAAAACATCTTTACAAAATTTTTCCAAGAGAGGACAAGACATATGACTCCAGAGGTGGTTTTATATGCCTCTGTGTGGGTAGATATATCCGAAGGCGGGACCTTTGAAAAAGCTCTTGGCAGTGAGATCCAAGGAATCACAAATCCTTGTGTGACGAGGGAACCTGTCTCAGGGCAGGGCACGACCTGCGGGGGGCGGCACTGTTCCCCTGTCCCTTTTGTACTCCTCCTCTCCCTCCGTGAGTTTCAGGGTTTGGAGACAAATTGCAAAGATGCACAGGCAACACACACACACTCACACACACACACACACACACACACTCAAACACACACACACACACACACACACAGACACACACACACACACACTCACACTCACACACACACACATGCACACACACACACACACACACACTCACACTCACACACACACACATGCACACACACACACACACACACTCACACACACACACACACACACACACACTCACACTCACACACACTCACACACACACACACACACACACACACACTCACACTCACACACACAGACAGACAAAGACACACACACACACACACTCACACTCACACACACAGACAGACAAAGACACACACACACACACATGCACACACACACACACACACACACACACTCACACACACACACACACACACTCACACACACACATGCACACACACACACACACACACACACACACTCACACTCACACACACACACACACACACACACACACACACACACAGACAGACAAAGACACACACACACACACACTCACACACACACACACACACACTCACACACACACATGCACACACACACACACACACACACACACACACACACACACACACACACACACACACACACTCACACTCACACACACCCACACACACACACGCACAATGGCGCAGCCCCACAGAGACGTGGACATTAACACTCAAGTGCAGACAGCGTGCAGAGAAACAGAGTGTCACGCAAGCACATGATAATACACGCATTCATTCACACTCTCGCCCCCTCTCTTTCTCACTGTAACACTCCCTCGCTCACTCACTTTCTCTCTCTAATGGCCTCTCACTCTCATTCATTCTCTCTCTCACACTCTCACTCACTTTCTCTCTCACTGTCGCTCTCTAACTGTCGTGCTTCCCCTGTCGCACTCTCCCTCTTTGGCACGGTCTAGATGGGCTGAAGGGCCTTTTTTTGTACTGTAGTGTTCTATGGCACTCTTTCACTTTCTCCATCTCTCTGACACTCTATATCTCTCTCTGTCACCATCCCTCATTCTCACTCCATCTCTCACTCACTCAGTGAATACAGTTATGATTGCTACGCTATGCATAATTTCTCCATGGATCCGAATTCACAGTCAGACACAATAGAAAAAAGCATACTCAGTACTGCAAGCATTCATTCACACCTCGCTGTCTGTCTCTCCCCTCTGTCTCCCTCACTCTGTCCTGCTCTCTCTCTCTGCCTCTCCCTCTCTCCATATCTCCCCCTTTCTCCCCCCTCCATCTCTCTCATTCTCTCTGCCTCTCTCTCTCTCTCTCTCTGTCTCTCTTCGTCTCTCCCTCTCTCCCCATCTCTCAGTCCCTTTCTCTCTCTCTCTCTCTCTCCAATTCTCCATCTATCTCCCTCTCTTTGTCTTTCCCTCTGTCTCTCTCCCTCTCTGTCTCCCCCTCTCTCTCCCACTTTCTCCCTCTCTCTGTCTCAGCATTGACTGTTACGTTCACACTGGTGCGCATAATTTCTCCCTGCTAATTTCTCCATTTGTCCCACAGCTCCGAAGTTGGCACTCTCCGAGCTCCTGTCGCGGTGGGACGATTACCAACTGTTCCAGCTGGGGAAATTCTACCGGGGCAGACTGACAGAGGCGATCGAAGGAGGGGTTGGGAAACTCAGCCTGATGTTGAGAGAGGAGGGACATCTCAGTGCAGACGAACATGAGGTACCGTTGCCCGAGGTGTAATTGTCTATACTTGGTTCAGTCGCTTGCTTATCTATGTCTTTGGTTATTTAGTTAGTTGGTGACAGACATATAGACAGCTTGGAACAGGCCCTGCTGCCCAGCGATTCCCCAATTTAATCCTTGTCAAATCACGGGACAATTCTCGTTCACTGATTAAACTACCAACCAGAAGGAAACCAGAGCACCCGGAGGAAACGGACTCGGTCGCGGGGGGAACGTACAAACTCCTCCGAGACATGATGGAACCCAGGGCCGTAAACTAACGACAGTGACCCCCCCGCCACCCCCGAAACCGGCTCCGCGACTCAAAACCGCTTCAGGCTCTTTGACGCTTTGCCAGCCCGCTCGGCACCAAATGCACGTTCATTTCCCGCAGATAATCTACCAGCTGGCGGAGAGGGGACACCGGACGGACAGCTCCAAGCTCTTTCTCGGTCTGGTGACGGGGAAGCTGATGTGGGAGTCATTTCTGAAAGTGAGGGATGGACTGCCGAAGTTGGACAAGATGCTGGAAGAGATCCAGGAGTTCGGTACGGTAAAGCGCGCTGAACTCAAAGTCATCTCATCTCTCCCGAGTTAACAGCGCCAGTCAGGTCCGGTTTCATAAAACCTGTCCTTTCTTAAACAGGTCTGGGCGTGCATGAATATATGAACATCGCTCGGGGTGTATCGGAATCGCCCACTGAACTGAGAGGTGAGAGCTGAGACGCGATTTCAAGCCCGTCTTCTTGTTAAAATCGAAGTTTGACAGAAGGCGTTTATTCAGAGGTTGATAGAATCCGGGACTGAAAAGTTCAGGGTGCAAGTTCAAATTTATTCTCATTCAAACGTATCGACATCTACTGTCGAGTGTTAAAAAGTTCCTCCAGACCATGCTGCAGAACACAGTGCACATAACTCACACGTAACACGTAAAGTAAGATGACTGGAACTAAAGTGAGCTAATTATAAAATACATTCCAAATGATTGACAAGGAATGCCTTATGGCTAATGAATAGGATGTTCCATCTTGGAATGAACAGCTGATCTGTGAAATTGATGCGTACTGTTTCGAACACACCGTGAAATAATGCGGTATAATATTTTGGCATGTCTGCATTTAGCCCATTACACTTCACAGTCACCTGGGACAATGTAAAACCCTGAATCACACATTCCCGGCAGGGTCCTGAAACGCTGCTGGACCCCAGCCACCGCTGGGACAGTCTCGACACACGTTGAGAACCCCCATGCACCGCTGGCAGGGTCCTGACACACTGTGATACCCCACACACCCCTGACAGGGTCCTGACACACTGTGAGACCCCACACACTCCTTACAGGGTCCTGACACACTGTGAGACCCCACACACTCCTTACAGGGTCCCGACACACTGTGAGACCCCACACACCCCTGACAGGGTCCTGACACACTGTGAGACCCCACACACTCCTTACAGGGTCCTGACACACTGTGAGACCCCACACACCCCTGACAGTGTCCCGACACACTGTGAGACTCCACACACCCCTGACAGGATCCCAACACACTGTGAGACCCCACACTCCCCTGACAGGGTCCTGACACACTGTGAGACCCCACACACCCCTGACAGGGTCCCGACACACTGTGAGAACCCACACACCCCTGACAGGAACCCGACACACTGTGAGACCCCACACACCCCTGGCAGGAACCCGACACACTGTGAGACCCCACACACCGCTGGCAGGGTCCTGACACTTTGTTAGACTCCACACACATCCCTGGCAGGGACCTGACACTCTGTGAGAGCCCACACACCCCTGACAGGGACCTGACACACTGACAGACCTCACACACCCCTGGCAGGGTCCTGACTCACTGTGAGACCCCACACACCCCTGGCAGGGTCCTGACTCACTGTGAGACCCCACACACCCCTGGCAGGAACCCGACACACTGTGAGACCCCACACACCGCTGGCAGGGTCCTGACACTTTGTGAGACTCCACACACACCCCTGGCAGGGACCTGACACACTGTGAGACCCCACACACACCTGGCAGGGTCCTGATACACTGTGAGACCCCACACACCCCTGGCAGGGTCCTGATACACTGTGAGACCCCACACACCCCTGACAGGGTCCTGACACACTGTGAGACCCCACACACCCCTGGCAGGATCCTGACACACTGTGAGACCCCACACACCCCTGGCAGGGTCCTGACACACTGTGATACCCCACACACCCCTGGCAGGGTCCTGACACACTGTGAGACCCCACACACCCCTGGCAGGGTCCTGACACTCTGTGATACCCCACACACCCCTGGCAGGGTCCTGACACACTGTGAGACCCCACACACCCCTGACAGGGTCCTGACACACTGTGAGACCCCACACACCCCTGGCAGGGTCCTGACACACAGTGAGACCCCACACACCCCTGACAGGGTCCTGACACACTGTGAGACCCCACACACCCCTGGCAGGGTCCTGACACTCCGTGAGACCCCACACACCCCTGGCAGAGTCCTGACACACTGTGAGACCCCACACACCCCTGGCAGGGTCCTGATACACTGTGAGACCCCACACACCCCTGACAGGGTCCTGATAGACTGTGAGACCCCACACACACCCCTGGCAGGGTCCTGACATACAGGAGATCCCACGCACACCCCGGCAGGGTCCTGACACTCTGTGAGACCCCACACACACCCCTGACAGGGTCCTGACACACTGTGAGACCCCACACACCCCTGACAGGGTCCTGACACACTGTGAGACCCCACACACCCCTGACAGGGTCCTGACACACTGTGAGACCCCCACACACCCCTCACAGGGTCCTGACACACTGTGAGACCCCACACACCCCTGACGTTGTCCTGACACACTGTGAGACCCCACACACCCCTGGCAGGGTCCGACACACTGTGAGACCCCACATACCCCTGGCAGGGTCCTGACACACTGTGATACCCCACACACCGCTGGCAGGGTCCTGACACACTGTGAGACCCCACACACCCCTGGCAGGGTCCTGACACACTGTGAGACCCCACACACACCCCTGACAGGGTCCGGACACTCCGTGAGACCCCACACACCCCTGGCAGGGTCCCGACACACTGCGAGACCCCACTCTCCCCTGGCAGGATCCCGATACACTGCGAGACCCCACACACCCTGACAGGGTCCTGACACACTTTGTGATACCCCACACACCCCTGGCAGGATCCCGACACACTGTGAGACCCCACACACCGCTGGCAGGGTCCTGACACGTTGTTAGACTCCACACACATCCCTGGCAGGGACCTGACACTCTGTGAGAGCCCACACACCCCTGACAGGGACCTGACACACTGACAGACCTCACACACCCCTGGCAGGGTCCTGACACACTGCGAGACCCCACACACCCTGACAGGGTCCTGACACACTTTGTGATACCCCACACACCCCTGACAGGGTCCTGACACACTTTGTGATACCCCACACACCCCTGACAGGGTCCTGACACACTGTGATACCCCACACACCCCTGACAGGGTCCTGACACACTGTGAGACCCCACACTCCCCTGACAGGGTCCTGACACACTGTGAGACCCCACACTCCCCTGGCAGGATCCCGACACAATGTGAGACCCCACACACCCCTGGCAGGATCCCGACACAATGTGAGACCCCACACACCCCTGACAGGGTCCTGACACACAGTGAGACCCCACACACCCCTGGCAGGGTCCCGACACACTGTGAGACCCCGCACACCCCTGGCAGGGTCCTGACACACTGTGAGACCCCACACACCCCTGACAGGGTCCTGACACACTGTGAGACCCCACACACCCTGACAGGGTCCTGACACACTTTGTGATACCCCACACACCCCTGACAGGGTCCTGACACACTTTGTGATACCCCACACACCCCTGGCAGGATCCCGACACACTGTGAGACCCCACACACCCCTGACAGGGTCCTGACACACTGTGAGACCCCACACACCCCTGACAGGGGCCTGACACTCTGTGAGACCCCACACACCCCTGGCAGTGTCCTGACACACTGTGAGACCCCACACACCCCTGGCAGGGTCCTGACACACTTTGTGATACCCCACACACCCCTGGCAGGATCCCGACACACTGTGAGACCCCACACACCCCTGACAGGGTCCTGACACACTGTGAGACCCCACACACCCCTGACAGGGGCCTGACACTCTGTGAGACCCCACACACCCCTGGCAGTGTCCTGACACACTGTGAGACCCCACACACCCCTGGCAGGGTCCTGACACACTTTGTGATACCCCACACACCCCTGGCAGGATCCCGACACACTGTGAGACCCCACACACCCCTGACAGGGTCCTGACACTCTGTGAGACCCCACACACCCCTGACAGGGGCCTGACACACTGTGAGAGCCCACACACCCCTGACAGGGTCCTGACACTCTGTGAGACCCCACACACCCCTGACAGGATCCCGACACACTGTGAGACCCCACACTCCCCTGGCAGGGTCCTGACACACTGTGAGACCCCACACATCCCTGGCAGGTTCCTGACACAGTGTGAGACACCACAACAACCCTGACAGGGTCCTGACACACTGTGAGACCCCACACACCCCTGACAGGATCCCGACACACTGTGTGACCCCACACACCCCTGGCAGGATCCCGACACACTGTGAGACCCCACACATCCCTGGCAGGTTCCTGACACAGTGTGAGACACCACAACAACCCTGACAGGGTCCTGACACACTGTGAGACCCCACATACACCCCTGATAGGGTCCTGACACACTGTGAGACCCCACACACCCCTGGCAGAGTCCTGACACTCTGTGAGACCCCACACACCCCTGACAGGGTCCTGACACACTGTGAGACCCCACACACCCCTGACAGGGTCCTGACACACTGTGAGACCCCACATACACCCCTGATAGGGTCCTGACACACTGTGAGACCCCACACACCCCTGACAGGGTCCTGATACACTGTGAGACCCCACACACCCCTGACAGGGTCCTGACACACTGTGAGACCCCACACACCCCTGACGTGGTCCTGACACACTGTGAGACCCCACACACCCCTGGCAGGGTCCGACACACTGTGAGACCCCACATACCCCTGGCAGGGTCCTGACACACTGTGATACCCCACACACCGCTGGCAGGGTCCTGACACACTGTGAGACCCCACACACCTCTGGCAGGGTCCTGACACACTGTGAGACCCCACACACCCCTGGCAGGGTCCTGACACACTGTGATACCCCACACACCGCTGGCAGGGTCCTGACACACTGTGAGACCGCACACACCTCTGGCAGGGTCCTGACACTCTGTGAGACCCCACACACCCCTGACAGGGTCCTGACACACTGTGAGACCCCACACACACCCCTGACAGGGTCCCGACACACTGCGAGACCCCACTCTCCCCTGGCAGGATCCCGATACACTGCGAGACCCCACACACCCCTGGCAGAGTCCTGACACACTTTGTGATACCCCACACACCCCTGGCAGGATCCCGACACACTGTGAGACCCCACACACCCCTGACAGGGTCCTGACACACTGTGAGACCCCACACACCCCTGACAGGATCCCGACACACTGTGAGACCCCACACACACCTTGGCAGGGTCCTGACACACTGTGAGACCCCACATACACCCCTGATAGGGTCCTGACACACTGTGAGACCCCACACACCCCTGGCAGGATCCCGACACACTGTGAGACCCCACACACCCCTGGCAGGGTCCTGACACTCCGTGAGATCCCACACACCCCTGACAGGGTCCTGACACACTGTGAGACCCCACACACCCCTGACAGGGTCCTGACACACTGTGAGACCCCACACACCCCTGACAGGGTCCTGATACACTGTGAGACAACACACACACCCCTGACAGGATCCCGACACACTGTGAGACCCCACACACACCTTGGCAGGGTCCTGACACACTGTGAGACCCCACATACACCCCTGATAGGGTCCTGACACACTGTGAGACCCCACATACCCTTGGCAGGATCCCGACACACTGTGAGACCCCACACACCCCTGGCAGGGTCCTGACACTCCGTGAGATCCCACACACCCCTGACAGGGTCCTGACACACTGTGAGACCCCACACACCCCTGACAGGGTCCTGACACACTGTGAGACCCCACACACCCCTGACAGGGTCCTGACACACTGTGAGACCCCACACACACCCCTGACAGGGTCCTGATACACTGTGAGACCCCAAACACCCCTGACAGGGTCCTGACACACTATGAGACCCCACACACACCCCTGGCAGGGTCCTGACACTCTGTGAGACAACACACACACCCCTGACAGAGTCCTGACACACTGTGAGACCCCACACACCCCTGACAGGGTCCTGATACACTGTGAGACAACACACACACCCCTGACAGGTTCCTGACACACTGTGAGACCCCACACACACCCCTGACAGGGTCCTGATACACTGTGAGACCCCACACACCCCTGATAGGGTCCTGACACACTGTGAGACCCCACACACCCCTGGTCGGAGCCCGACACACTGCGAGACCCCACGCACCCCTGACAGGGTCCTGACACACAGTCAGACCCCAAACACCCCAGGCAGGATCCCGACACACTGTGAGACCCCACACACCCCTTGGCAGGGTCCTGACACACTGTGAGACCCCACACACCCCTGGCAGGTTCCCGACACACTGTGAGAGCCCACACACCCCTGGCAGGGTCCCGACACACAGTGAGACCCCCCACACACCCCTGGCAGGGTCCTGACACACTGTGAGACCCCACACACCCCTGGCAGGGTACTGACACTCTGTGAGACCCCACACACACCTGGCAGGGTCCTGACACACTGTGAGACCCCACACCCACCCCTGGCAGGATCCCGACACACAGTGAGACCCCACACACCCCTGGCAGGATCCCGACACACTGTGAGACTCCACACACCCCTGACAGGGTCTGGACACACTGTGAGACCCCACACACCCCTGACAGGGTCCTGACATGCTGTGAGACCCCACACACCCCTGACAGGGTCCTGACACACTGTGAGACCCCACACTCCACTGACAGGGTCCTGATAGACTGTGAGACCCCACACACCCCTGGCAGGGTCCTGACACACTGTGAGAGCCCACACTCCACTGACAGGGTCCTGATATACTGTGAGACCCCACACTCCACTGACAGGGTCCTGACACACTGTGAGACCCCACACACCCCTGGCAGGATCCCGACACACTGTGAGACCCAACACACCCCTGGCAGGGTCCCGACACACTGTGAGACCCCACCCACCCCTGGCAGGGTCCTGACACACTGTGAGACCCAACCCACCCCTGGCAGGATCCCGACACACTGTGAGTCCCCACACACCCCTGACAGGATCCCGACACACTGTGAGTCCCCACACACCCCTGACAGGGTCCTGACACACTGTGAGACCCAACACACCCCTGGCAGGATCCCGACACACTGTGAGTCCCCACACACCCCTGACAGGATCCCGACACACTGTGAGTCCCCACACACACCTGGCAGGGTCCTGACACACTGTGAGACCCCACACACACCCCTGACAGGGTCCTGACACACTGTGAGACCCCACACACACCCCTGGCAGGGTCCGGACACACTGTGAGACCCCACACACCCCTTGGCAGGGTGCTGACACATTGTGAGACCCCAAGCACCCCTGTCAGGATCCCGACACACTGTGAGAGCCCACACTCCACTGACAGGGTCCTGACACACTGTGAGACCCCACACACCCCTGACAGGGTCCTGACACACTGTGAGACCCCACACACCCCTGACAGGATCCCGACACACTGTGAGACACCATACACCCCTGGCAGGGTCCCGACACACTGTGAGACCCCACACACCCCTGGCAGGGTCCTGACACACTGTGAGACCCCACACTCCCCTGACAGGGTCCTGACACACAGTGAGACTCCACACACCCCTGGCAGGGTCCTGACACACTGTGAGACCCCACACACCCCTGGCAGGGTCCTGACACTCCGTGAGACCCCACACACCCCTGGCAGGGTCCTGACACACTGTGAGACCACACAACACCCCTGACAGGGTCCTGACACACTGTGAGACCCCACACACCCCTGACAGGGTCCTGACACACAGTGACACTCCACACACCCCTGGCAGGGTCCTGACACACTGTGAGACCCCACACACCCCTGGCAGGGTCCTGACACTCCGTGAGACCCCACACACCCCTGGCAGAGTCCTGACACACTGTGAGACCCCACACACCTCTGGCAGGGTCCTGATAGACTGTGAGACCCCACACACACCCCTGGCAGGGTCCTGACATACAGGAGACCCCACACACACCCCTGACAGGGTCCTGACACACTGTGAGACCCCACACACCCCTGACAGGGTCCTGACACACTGTGAGACCCCACACACCCCTGACAGGGTCCTGACACACTGTGAGACCCCACACACACCCCTGACAGGGTCCTGACACACTGTGAGACCCCACACACCCCTGACGTGGTCCTGACACACTGTGAGACCCCACACACCCCTGGCAGGGTCCAACACACTGTGAGACCCCACATACCCCTGGCAGGGTCCTGACACACTGTGATACCCCACACACCGCTGGCAGGGTCCTGACACACTGTGAGACCCCACACACCCCTGACAGGGTCCTGACACACTGTGAGACCCCACACACACCCCTGACAGGGTCCGGACACTCCGTGAGACCCCACACACCCCTGGCAGGGTCCCGACACACTGCGAGACCCCACACACCCCTGACAGGGTCCTGACACACTGTGAGACCCCACACACCCCTGGCAGGGTCCTGACACACTGTGAGACCCCACACACCCCTGACAGGGTCCTGACACACTGTGAGACCCCACACACACCCCTGACAGGGTCCGGACACTGCGTGAGACCCCACACACCCCTGGCAGGGTCCCGACACACTGCGAGACCCCACACACCACTGGCAGGATCCCGACACACTGTGAGACCCCACACACCCCTGACAGGGTCCAGACACACTGTGAGACCCCACACACCCCTGACAGGGTCCTGACACACTGTGAGACCCCACACACCCCTGACAAGATCCCGACACACTGTGAGACCCCACACACACCTTGGCAGGGTCCTGACACACTGTGAGACCCCACATACACCCCTGATAGGGTCCTGACACACTGTGAGACCCCACACACCCCTGGCAGGATCCCGACACACTGTGAGACCCCACACACCCCTGGCAGGGTCCTGACACTCCGTGAGATCCCACACACCCCTGACAGGTTCCTGACACACTGTGAGACCCCACACACCCCTGACAGGGTCCTGACACACTGTGAGACCCCACACACCCCTGACAGGGTCCTGATACACTGTGAGACAACACACACACCCCTGACAGGATCCCGACACACTGTGAGACCCCACACACACCTTGGCAGGGTCCTGACACACTGTGAGACCCCACATACACCCCTGATAGGGTCCTGACACACTGTAAGACCCCACACACCCTTGGCAGGATCCCGACACACTGTGAGACCCCACACACCCCTGGCAGGGTCCTGACACTCCGTGAGATCCCACACACCCCTGACAGGGTCCTGACACACTGTGAGACCCCACACACCCCTGACAGGGTCCTGACACACTGTGAGACCCCACACACCCCTGACAGGGTCCTGATACACTGTGAGACAACACACACACCCCTGACAGGGTCCTGACACACTGTGAGACCCCACACACACCCCTGACAGGGTCCTGATACACTGTGAGACCCCAAACACCCCTGACAGGGTCCTGACACACTATGAGACCCCACACACACCCCTGGCAGGGTCCTGACACTCTGTGAGACAACATACACACCCCTGACAGAGTCCTGACACACTGTGAGACCCCACACACCCCTGACAGGGTCCTGATACACTGTGAGACAACACACACACCCCTGACAGGTTCCTGACACACTGTGAGACCCCACACACACCCCTGACAGGGTCCTGATACACTGTGAGACCCCACACACCCCTGATAGGGTCCTGACACACTGTGAGACCCCACACACCCCTGGTCGGAGCCCGACACACTGCGAGACCCCACGCACCCCTGACAGGGTCCTGACACACAGTCAGACCCCAAACACCCCAGGCAGGATCCCGACACACTGTGAGACCCCACACACCCCTTGGCAGGGTCCTGACACACTGTGAGACCCCACACACCCCTGGCAGGTTCCCGACACACTGTGAGAGCCCACACACCCCTGGCAGGGTCCCGACACACAGTGAGACCCCCCACACACCCCTGGCAGGGTCCTGACACACTGTGAGACCCCACACACCCCTGGCAGGGTACTGACACTCTGTGAGACCCCACACACACCTGGCAGGGTCCTGACACACTGTGAGACCCCACACCCACCCCTGGCAGGATCCCGACACACTGTGAGACCCCACACCCACCCCTGGCAGGATCCCGACACACTGTGAGACCCCACACACCCCTGGCAGGTTCCTGACACTTTGTCAGACCCCACACACCCCTGACAGGGTCTGGACACACTGTGAGACCCCACACACCCCTGACAGGGTCCTGACATGCTGTGAGACCCCACACACCCCTGACAGGGTCCTGACACACTGTGAGACCCCACACTCCACTGACAGGGTCCTGATAGACTGTGAGACCCCACACACCCCTGGCAGGGTCCTGACACACTGTGAGAGCCCACACTCCACTGACAGGGTCCTGATATACTGTGAGACCCCACACTCCACTGACAGGGTCCTGACACACTGTGAGACCCCACACACCCCTGGCAGGATCCCGACACACTGTGAGACCCAACACACCCCTGGCAGGGTCCCGACACACTGTGAGACCCCACCCACCCCTGGCAGGGTCCTGACACACTGTGAGACCCAACCCACCCCTGGCAGGATCCCGACACACTGTGAGTCCCCACACACCCCTGACAGAATCCCGACACACTGTGAGTCCCCACACACACCTGGCAGGGTCCTGACACACTGTGAGACCCAACACACCCCTGGCAGGATCCCGACACACTGTGAGTCCCCACACACCCCTGACAGGATCCCGACACACTGTGAGTCCCCACACACACCTGGCAGGGTCCTGACACACTGTGAGACCCCACACACACCCCTGACAGGGTCCTGACACACTGTGAGACCCCACACACACCCCTGGCAGGGTCCGGACACACTGTGAGACCCCACACACCCCTTGGCAGGGTGCTGACACATTGTGAGACCCCAAGCACCCCTGTCAGGATCCCGACACACTGTGAGAGCCCACACTCCACTGACAGGGTCCTGACACACTGTGAGACCCCACACACCCCTGACAGGGTCCTGACACACTGTGAGACCCCACACACCCCTGACAGGATCCCGACACACTGTGAGACACCATACACCCCTGGCAGGGTCCTGACACACTGTGAGACCCCACACACCCCTGACAGGGTCCTGACACACTGTGAGACACCACACACCCCTGGCAGAGTCCTGACACACTGTGAGACCCCACACACCCCTGACAGGATCCCGACACACTGTGAGACTCCACACACCCCTGGCAGGGTGCTGACTCACTTTGAGACCACACAACACCCCTGGCAGGGTCCTGACACTCCGTGAGACCCCACACAACCCTGGCAGGGTCCTGACACACTGTGAGACCCCACACTCCCCTGGCAGGGTCCTGACACTCCGTGAGACGCCACACACCCCTAACAGGGTCCTGACACTCTGTGAGACCCCACACAACCCTGGCAGAGTCCTGACACAGTGTGAGACCCAACACACCCCTGGCAGGGTCCTGACTCACTGTGAGACCCCACACACCCCTGGCAGGAACCTGACACACTGTGAGACCCCACACTCCCCTGGCAGGGTCCTGACACTCCGTGAGACCCCACACAACCCTGGCAGGGTCCTGACACACTGTGAGACCCCACACTCCCCTGGCAGGGTCCTGACACTCCGTGAGACGCCACACACCCCTGGCAGAGTCCTGACACAGTGTGAGACCCAACACACCCCTGGCAGGGTCCTGACTCACTGTGAGACCCCACACACCCCTGGCAGGAACCTGACACACTGTGAGACCCCACACACCGCTGGCAGGGTCCTGACACTGTGAGACCCCACACACACCCCTGGCAGGGTCCTGACACACTGTGAGAGCCCACACACCCCTGACAGGGTCCTGACACTCTGTGAGAGCCCACACACCCCTGGCAGGGTCCCGACACACTGTGAGACCCCACACACCCCTGGCAGGGTCCTGACACACAGTGAGACTCCACACACCCCTGGCAGGGTCCTGACACACTGTGAGACCCCACACACCCCTGGCAGGGTCCTGACACTCCGTGAGACCCCACACACCCCTGGCAGGGTCCTGACACACTGTGAGACCACACAACACCCCTGACAGGGTCCTGACACACTGTGAGACCCCACACACCCCTGACAGGGTCCTGACACACAGTGACACTCCACACACCCCTGGCAGGGTCCTGACACACTGTGAGACCCCACACACCCCTGGCAGGGTCCTGACACTCCGTGAGACCCCACACACCCCTGGCAGAGTCCTGACACACTGTGAGACCCCACACACCTCTGGCAGGGTCCTGATAGACTGTGAGACCCCACACACACCCCTGGCAGGGTCCTGACATACAGGAGACCCCACACACACCCCTGACAGGGTCCTGACACACTGTGAGACCCCACACACCCCTGACAGGGTCCTGACACACTGTGAGACCCCACACACCCCTGACAGGGTCCTGACACACTGTGAGACCCCACACACACCCCTGACAGGGTCCTGACACACTGTGAGACCCCACACACCCCTGACGTGGTCCTGACACACTGTGAGACCCCACACACCCCTGGCAGGGTCCAACACACTGTGAGACCCCACATACCCCTGGCAGGGTCCTGACACACTGTGATACCCCACACACCGCTGGCAGGGTCCTGACACACTGTGAGACCCCACACACCCCTGACAGGGTCCTGACACACTGTGAGACCCCACACACACCCCTGACAGGGTCCGGACACTCCGTGAGACCCCACACACCCCTGGCAGGGTCCCGACACACTGCGAGACCCCACACACCCCTGACAGGGTCCTGACACACTGTGAGACCCCACACACCCCTGGCAGGGTCCTGACACACTGTGAGACCCCACACACCCCTGACAGGGTCCTGACACACTGTGAGACCCCACACACACCCCTGACAGGGTCCGGACACTGCGTGAGACCCCACACACCCCTGGCAGGGTCCCGACACACTGCGAGACCCCACACACCACTGGCAGGATCCCGACACACTGTGAGACCCCACACACCCCTGACAGGGTCCAGACACACTGTGAGACCCCACACACCCCTGACAGGGTCCTGACACACTGTGAGACCCCACACACCCCTGACAAGATCCCGACACACTGTGAGACCCCACACACACCTTGGCAGGGTCCTGACACACTGTGAGACCCCACATACACCCCTGATAGGGTCCTGACACACTGTGAGACCCCACACACCCCTGGCAGGATCCCGACACACTGTGAGACCCCACACACCCCTGGCAGGGTCCTGACACTCCGTGAGATCCCACACACCCCTGACAGGGTCCTGACACACTGTGAGACCCCACACACCCCTGACAGGGTCCTGACACACTGTGAGACCCCACACACCCCTGACAGGGTCCTGATACACTGTGAGACAACACACACACCCCTGACAGGATCCCGACACACTGTGAGACCCCACACACACCTTGGCAGGGTCCTGACACACTGTGAGACCCCACATACACCCCTGATAGGGTCCTGACACACTGTGAGACCCCACACACCCTTGGCAGGATCCCGACACACTGTGAGACCCCACACACCCCTGGCAGGGTCCTGACACTCCGTGAGATCCCACACACCCCTGACAGGGTCCTGACACACTGTGAGACCCCACACACCCCTGACAGGGTCCTGACACACTGTGAGACCCCACACACCCCTGACAGGGTCCTGATACACTGTGAGACAACACACACACCCCTGACAGGGTCCTGACACACTGTGAGACCCCACACACACCCCTGACAGGGTCCTGATACACTGTGAGACCCCAAACACCCCTGACAGGGTCCTGACACACTATGAGACCCCACACACACCCCTGGCAGGGTCCTGACACTCTGTGAGACAACATACACACCCCTGACAGAGTCCTGACACACTGTGAGACCCCACACACCCCTGACAGGGTCCTGATACACTGTGAGACAACACACACACCCCTGACAGGTTCCTGACACACTGTGAGACCCCACACACACCCCTGACAGGGTCCTGATACACTGTGAGACCCCACACACCCCTGATAGGGTCCTGACACACTGTGAGACCCAACCCACCCCTGGCAGGATCCCGACACACTGTGAGTCCCCACACACCCCTGACAGGATCCCGACACACTGTGAGTCCCCACACACACCTGGCAGGGTCCTGACACACTGTGAGACCCAACACACCCCTGGCAGGATCCCGACACACTGTGAGTCCCCACACACCCCTGACAGGATCCCGACACACTGTGAGTCCCCACACACACCTGGCAGGGTCCTGACACACTGTGAGACCCCACACACACCCCTGACAGGGTCCTGACACACTGTGAGACCCCACACACACCCCTGGCAGGGTCCGGACACACTGTGAGACCCCACACACCCCTTGGCAGGGTGCTGACACATTGTGAGACCCCAAGCACCCCTGTCAGGATCCCGACACACTGTGAGAGCCCACACTCCACTGACAGGGTCCTGACACACTGTGAGACCCCACACACCCCTGACAGGGTCCTGACACACTGTGAGACCCCACACACCCCTGACAGGATCCCGACACACTGTGAGACACCATACACCCCTGGCAGGGTCCTGACACACTGTGAGACCCCACACACCCCTGACAGGGTCCTGACACACTGTGAGACACCACACACCCCTGGCAGAGTCCTGACACACTGTGAGACCCCACACACCCCTGACAGGATCCCGACACACTGTGAGACTCCACACACCCCTGGCAGGGTGCTGACTCACTTTGAGACCACACAACACCCCTGGCAGGGTCCTGACACTCCGTGAGACCCCACACAACCCTGGCAGGGTCCTGACACACTGTGAGACCCCACACTCCCCTGGCAGGGTCCTGACACTCCGTGAGACGCCACACACCCCTAACAGGGTCCTGACACTCTGTGAGACCCCACACAACCCTGGCAGAGTCCTGACACAGTGTGAGACCCAACACACCCCTGGCAGGGTCCTGACTCACTGTGAGACCCCACACACCCCTGGCAGGAACCTGACACACTGTGAGACCCCACACTCCCCTGGCAGGGTCCTGACACTCCGTGAGACCCCACACAACCCTGGCAGGGTCCTGACACACTGTGAGACCCCACACTCCCCTGGCAGGGTCCTGACACTCCGTGAGACGCCACACACCCCTGGCAGAGTCCTGACACAGTGTGAGACCCAACACACCCCTGGCAGGGTCCTGACTCACTGTGAGACCCCACACACCCCTGGCAGGAACCTGACACACTGTGAGACCCCACACACCGCTGGCAGGGTCCTGACACTGTGAGACCCCACACACACCCCTGGCAGGGTCCTGACACACTGTGAGAGCCCACACACCCCTGACAGGGTCCTGACACTCTGTGAGAGCCCACACACCCCTGGCAGGGTCCCGACACACTGTGAGACCCCACACACCCCTGGCAGGGTCCTGACACACTGTGAGACCCCACACTCCCCTGACAGGGTCCTGACACACAGTGAGACTCCACACACCCCTGGCAGGGTCCTGACACACTGTGAGACCCCACACACCCCTGGCAGGGTCCTGACACTCCGTGAGACCCCACACACCCCTGGCAGGGTCCTGACACACTGTGAGACCACACAACACCCCTGACAGGGTCCTGACACACTGTGAGACCCCACACACCCCTGACAGGGTCCTGACACACAGTGACACTCCACACACCCCTGGCAGGGTCCTGACACACTGTGAGACCCCACACACCCCTGGCAGGGTCCTGACACTCCGTGAGACCCCACACACCCCTGGCAGAGTCCTGACACACTGTGAGACCCCACACACCTCTGGCAGGGTCCTGATAGACTGTGAGACCCCACACACACCCCTGGCAGGGTCCTGACATACAGGAGACCCCACACACACCCCTGACAGGGTCCTGACACACTGTGAGACCCCACACACCCCTGACAGGGTCCTGACACACTGTGAGACCCCACACACCCCTGACAGGGTCCTGACACACTGTGAGACCCCACACACACCCCTGACAGGGTCCTGACACACTGTGAGACCCCACACACCCCTGACGTGGTCCTGACACACTGTGAGACCCCACACACCCCTGGCAGGGTCCAACACACTGTGAGACCCCACATACCCCTGGCAGGGTCCTGACACACTGTGATACCCCACACACCGCTGGCAGGGTCCTGACACACTGTGAGACCCCACACACCCCTGACAGGGTCCTGACACACTGTGAGACCCCACACACACCCCTGACAGGGTCCGGACACTCCGTGAGACCCCACACACCCCTGGCAGGGTCCCGACACACTGCGAGACCCCACACACCCCTGACAGGGTCCTGACACACTGTGAGACCCCACACACCCCTGGCAGGGTCCTGACACACTGTGAGACCCCACACACCCCTGACAGGGTCCTGACACACTGTGAGACCCCACACACACCCCTGACAGGGTCCGGACACTGCGTGAGACCCCACACACCCCTGGCAGGGTCCCGACACACTGCGAGACCCCACACACCACTGGCAGGATCCCGACACACTGTGAGACCCCACACACCCCTGACAGGGTCCAGACACACTGTGAGACCCCACACACCCCTGACAGGGTCCTGACACACTGTGAGACCCCACACACCCCTGACAAGATCCCGACACACTGTGAGACCCCACACACACCTTGGCAGGGTCCTGACACACTGTGAGACCCCACATACACCCCTGATAGGGTCCTGACACACTGTGAGACCCCACACACCCCTGGCAGGATCCCGACACACTGTGAGACCCCACACACCCCTGGCAGGGTCCTGACACTCCGTGAGATCCCACACACCCCTGACAGGGTCCTGACACACTGTGAGACCCCACACACCCCTGACAGGGTCCTGACACACTGTGAGACCCCAC
Source organism: Hypanus sabinus (assembly GCF_030144855.1). Taxonomy (NCBI): domain Eukaryota; kingdom Metazoa; phylum Chordata; class Chondrichthyes; order Myliobatiformes; family Dasyatidae; genus Hypanus; species Hypanus sabinus. The sequence goes on from NW_026781307.1 coordinate 1,703,827, forward strand.
ACACCCCTGACAGGGTCCTGATACACTGTGAGACAACACACACACCCCTGACAGGATCCCGACACACTGTGAGACCCCACACACACCTTGGCAGGGTCCTGACACACTGTGAGACCCCACATACACCCCTGATAGGGTCCTGACACACTGTGAGACCCCACACACCCTTGGCAGGATCCCGACACACTGTGAGACCCCACACACCCCTGGCAGGGTCCTGACACTCCGTGAGATCCCACACACCCCTGACAGGGTCCTGACACACTGTGAGACCCCACACACCCCTGACAGGGTCCTGACACACTGTGAGACCCCACACACCCCTGACAGGGTCCTGATACACTGTGAGACAACACACACACCCCTGACAGGGTCCTGACACACTGTGAGACCCCACACACACCCCTGACAGGGTCCTGATACACTGTGAGACCCCAAACACCCCTGACAGGGTCCTGACACACTATGAGACCCCACACACACCCCTGGCAGGGTCCTGACACTCTGTGAGACAACATACACACCCCTGACAGAGTCCTGACACACTGTGAGACCCCACACACCCCTGACAGGGTCCTGATACACTGTGAGACAACACACACACCCCTGACAGGTTCCTGACACACTGTGAGACCCCACACACACCCCTGACAGGGTCCTGATACACTGTGAGACCCCACACACCCCTGATAGGGTCCTGACACACTGTGAGACCCCACACACCCCTGGTCGGAGCCCGACACACTGCGAGACCCCACGCACCCCTGACAGGGTCCTGACACACAGTCAGACCCCAAACACCCCAGGCAGGATCCCGACACACTGTGAGACCCCACACACCCCTTGGCAGGGTCCTGACACACTGTGAGACCCCACACACCCCTGGCAGGTTCCCGACACACTGTGAGAGCCCACACACCCCTGGCAGGGTCCCGACACACAGTGAGACCCCCCACACACCCCTGGCAGGGTCCTGACACACTGTGAGACCCCACACACCCCTGGCAGGGTACTGACACTCTGTGAGACCCCACACACACCTGGCAGGGTCCTGACACACTGTGAGACCCCACACCCACCCCTGGCAGGATCCCGACACACTGTGAGAGCCCACACTCCACTGACAGGGTCCTGATATACTGTGAGACCCCACACTCCACTGACAGGGTCCTGACACACTGTGAGACCCCACACACCCCTGGCAGGATCCCGACACACTGTGAGACCCAACACACCCCTGGCAGGATCCCGACACACTGTGAGTCCCCACACACCCCTGACAGGATCCCGACACACTGTGAGTCCCCACACACACCTGGCAGGGTCCTGACACACTGTGAGACCCAACACACCCCTGGCAGGATCCCGACACACTGTGAGTCCCCACACACCCCTGACAGGATCCCGACACACTGTGAGTCCCCACACACACCTGGCAGGGTCCTGACACACTGTGAGACCCCACACACACCCCTGACAGGGTCCTGACACACTGTGAGACCCCACACACACCCCTGGCAGGGTCCTGACACACTGTGAGACCCCACACACCCCTTGGCAGGGTGCTGACACATTGTGAGACCCCAAGCACCCCTGTCAGGATCCCGACACACTGTGAGAGCCCACACTCCACTGACAGGGTCCTGACACACTGTGAGACCCCACACACCCCTGACAGGGTCCTGACACACTGTGAGACCCCACACACCCCTGACAGGATCCCGACACACTGTGAGACACCATACACCCCTGGCAGGGTCCTGACACACTGTGAGACCCCACACACCCCTGACAGGATCCCGACACACTGTGAGACACCACACACCCCTGGCAGAGTCCTGACACACTGTGAGACCCCACACACCCCTGACAGGATCCCGACACACTGTGAGACTCCACACACCCCTGGCAGGGTGCTGACTCACTTTGAGACCACACAACACCCCTGGCAGGGTCCTGACACTCCGTGAGACCCCACACAACCCTGGCAGGGTCCTGACACACTGTGAGACCCCACACTCCCCTGGCAGGGTCCTGACACTCCGTGAGACGCCACACACCCCTGACAGGGTCCTGACACTCTGTGAGACCCCACACAACCCTGGCAGAGTCCTGACACAGTGTGAGACCCAACACACCCCTGGCAGGGTCCTGACTCACTGTGAGACCCCACACACCCCTGGCAGGAACCTGACACACTGTGAGACCCCACACACCGCTGGCAGGGTCCTGACACTGTGAGACCCAACACACACCCCTGGCAGGGTCCTGACACACTGTGAGAGCCCACACACCCCTGACAGGGTCCTGACACTCTGTGAGAGCCCACACACCCCTGGCAGGGTCCCGACACACTGTGAGACCCCACACACCCCTGGCAGGGTCCTGACACATTGTGAGACCCCACACTCCCCTGACAGGGTCCTGACACACAGTGAGACTCCACACACCCCTGGCAGGGTCCTGACACACTGTGAGACCCCACACACCCCTGGCAGGGTCCTGACACTCCGTGAGACCCCACACACCCCTGGCAGGGTCCTGACACACTGTGAGACCACACAACACCCCTGACAGGGTCCTGACACACTGTGAGACCCCACACACCCCTGACAGGGTCCTGACACACAGTGAGACTCCACACACCCCTGGCAGGGTCCTGACACACTGTGAGACCCCACACACCCCTGGCAGGGTCCTGACACTCCGTGAGACCCCACACACCCCAGGCAGAGTCCTGACACACTGTGAGACCCCACACACCTCTGGCAGGGTCCTGATAGACTGTGAGACCCCACACACACCCCTGGCAGGGTCCTGACATACAGGAGACCCCACACACACCCCTGACAGGGTCCTGACACACTGTGAGACCCCACACACCCCTGACAGGGTCCTGACACACTGTGAGACCCCACACACCCCTGACAGGGTCCTGACACACTGTGAGACCCCACACACACCCCTGACAGGGTCCTGACACACTGTGAGACCCCACACACCCCTGACGTGGTCCTGACACACTGTGAGACCCCACACACCCCTGGCAGGGTCCAACACACTGTGAGACCCCACATACCCCTGGCAGGGTCCTGACACACTGTGATACCCCACACACCGCTGGCAGGGTCCTGACACACTGTGAGACCCCACACACCCCTGACAGGGTCCTGACACACTGTGAGACCCCACACACACCCCTGACAGGGTCCGGACACTCCGTGAGACCCCACACACCCCTGGCAGGGTCCCGACACACTGCGAGACCCCACACACCCCTGACAGGGTCCTGACACACTGTGAGACCCCACACACCCCTGGCAGGGTCCTGACACACTGTGAGACCCCACACACCCCTGACAGGGTCCTGACACACTGTGAGACCCCACACACACCCCTGACAGGGTCCGGACACTGCGTGAGACCCCACACACCCCTGGCAGGGTCCCGACACACTGCGAGACCCCACACACCACTGGCAGGATCCCGACACACTGTGAGACCCCACACACCCCTGACAGGGTCCAGACACACTGTGAGACCCCACACACCCCTGACAGGGTCCTGACACACTTTGTGATACCCCACACACCCCTGGCAGGATCCCGACACAATGTGAGACCCCACACACCCCTGGCAGGATCCCGACACACTGTGAGACCCCACACACCCCTGACAGGGTCCTGACACACTTTGTGATACCCCACACACCCCTGTCAGGATCACGACACACTGTGAGACCCCACACACCCCTGACAGGGTCCTGACACACTGTGAGACCCCAAACACCCCTGGCAGGGTCCTGACACACTGTGAGACCCCACACACCCCTGACAGGGTCCTGACACACTGTGAGACCCCAAACACCCCTGACAGGGTCCTGACACACTGTGAGACCCCACACACCCCTGACAGGATCCCGACACACTGTGAGACCCCACACACCCCTGGCAGGGTCCTGACACACTGTGAGACCCCACACACCCCTGGCAGGGTCCTGACACTCCGTGAGATCCCACACACCCCTGACAGGGTCCTGACACACTGTGAGACCCCACACACCCCTGGCCGGAGCCCGACACACTGCGAGACCCCACGCACCCCTGACAGGGTCCTGACACACAGTGAGACGCCACACACCCCTTGGCAGGGTCCTGACACACTGTGAGACCCCACACACCCCTGGCAGGTTCCCGACACACTGTGAGAGCCCACACACCCCTGGCAGGGTCCCGACACACAGTGAGACCCCCCACACACCCCTGGCAGGGTCCTGACACACTGTGAGACCCCACACACCCCTGGCAGGGTACTGACTCTCTGTGAGGCCCCACACACACCTGGCAGGTTCCTGACACTTTGTGAGACCCCACACACCCCTGACAGGGTCTGGACACACTATGAGACCCCACACACCCCTGACAGGGTCCTGACACGCTGTGAGACCCCACACACCCCTGGCAGGATCCTGACACACTGCGAGACCCCACACTCCACTGACAGGGTCCTGATAGACTGTGAGACCCCACACACCCCTGACAGGGTCCTGACACACTGTGAGAGCCCACACTCCACTGACAGGGTCCTGATAGACTGTGAGACACCACACACCCCTGCCAGGGTCCTGACATACAGTGAGACCCCACACACACCCCTGGCAGGGGCCTGATATACTGTGAGACCCAACACACCCCTGGCAGGATCCCGACACACTGTGAGTCCCCACACACCCCTGACAGGATCCCGACACACTGTGAGTCCCCACACACACCGGGCAGGGTCCTGACACACTGTGAGACCCCACAGACACCCCTGACAGGGTCCTGACACACTGTGAGACCCCACACACACCCCTGGCAGGGTCCTGACACACTGTGAGACCCCACACACCCCTTGGCAGGGTGCTGACACATTGTGAGACCCCACACACCCCTGGCAGGATCCCGACACACTGTGAGAGCCCACACTCCACTGACAGGGTCCTGACACACTGTGAGACCCCACACACCCCTGGCAGGGTCCTGACACACTGTGAGACCCCACACACCCCTGGCAGGATCCCGACACACTGTGAGACCCCACACTCCCCTGGCAGGATCCCGACACACTCTGAGACCCCACACACCCCTGGCAGGGTCCTGACACACTGTGAGACCCCACACACCCCTGACAGGATCCCGATACACTGTGAGACCCCACACACCCCTGGCAGGGTCCTGACTGACTGTGAGACCACACAACACCCCTGACAGGGTCCTGACACACTGTGAGACCACACAACACCCCTGACAGGGTCCTGACACACTGTGAGACCCCACACACACCCCTGACAGGGTCCTGACACACTGTGAGACCCCACACACCCCTGGCATGATCCCGACACACTGTGAGACCCCACACTCCCCTGGCAGGGTCCTGACACTCCGTGAGACCCCACACAACCCTGGCAGGGTCCTGACACACTGTGAGACCCCACGCTCCCCTGGCAGGGTCCTGACACTCCGTGAGACCCCACACAACCCTGGCAGAGTCCTGACACAGTGTGAGACCCAACACACCCCTGGCAGGGTCCTGACAGTCCGTGAGACCCCACACACCCCTGGCAGAGTCCTGACACACTGTGAGACCCCACACAGCCCTGGCAGGAACCTGACACACTGTGAGACCCCACACACCGCTGGCAGGGTCCTGACACTGTGAGACCCCACACACACCCCTGGCTGGGTCCTGACACACTGTGAGACCCACACACCCCTGGCAGGGTCCTGACACACTGTGAGACCCCACACACCCCTGACAGGGTCCTGACACTCTGTGAGAGCCCACACACCCCTGGCAGGGTCCCGACATACTGTGAGACCCCACACACCCCTGGCAGGATCCCGACACACTGTGAGACCCCACACACCCCTGGCAGGGTCCTGACACACTGTGAGACCCCACACACCCCTGGCAGGGTCCCGACACACTGTGAGACCCCACACTCCCCTGACAGGGTCCTGACACACAGTGAGACCCCACACACACCTGGCAGTGACCTGACACTTTGTGAGACACCACACACACCCCTGGCAGGGTCGTGACACACAGCGAGACCCCACACACACCCCTGGCAGGGTCCTGATACACTGTGAGACCCCACACACACCTGACAGGGTCCTGACATACAGAAGACCCCACACACACCCCTGGCAGTGTCCTGATAAACTGTGAGACCCCACACATCCCTGGCAGCGTCCTGACATACAGGAGACCCCACACACACCCCTGGCAGAGTCCTGACATACAGGAGACCCCACACACACCCCTGGCAGGGTCCTGACACAGTGTGAGACCCCACACACCCCTGGCAGGGTCCTGACACTCCGTGAGACCCCAAACAACCTGGCTGGATCCTGACTCTCTGTGAGACCCCACACATCTCTGGCAGGGTCATGACACACTGTGAGACCCCACACACCCCTGACAGGGTCCTGACACACTGTGAGACCCCACACACCCCTGGCAGGGTCCCGACACACTTTGTGACCCCACACACCCCTGGCAGGATCCCGACACACTGTGAGACCCCACACACTCCTGGCAGGGTCCTGACACACAGTGAGACCCCACACACTCCGCTGGCAGGGTCCTGACACACAGTGAGACCCCACACACCCCTGGCAGGGTCCTGACACACTGTGAGACCCCAGACACCCCTGGCAGGATCCCGACACACTGTGAGACTCCACACTCCCCTGGCAGGATCCCGACAAACTGTGAGACCCCACACACCCCTGGCAGGGACCTGACACACTGTGAGACCCCACACACCCCTGACAGGGTCCTGACTCACTGTGAGACCACACAACACCCCTGACAGGGTCCTGACACACTGTGAGACCCCACACACACCCCTGACAGGGTCCTGACACACTGTGAGACCCCACACACCCCTGGCATGATCCCGACACACTGTGAGACCCCACACTCCCCTGGCAGGGTCCTGACACTCCGTGAGACCCCACACAACCCTGGCAGGGTCCTGACACACTGTGAGACCCCACACTCCCCTGGCAGGGTCCTGACACTCCGTGAGACCCCACACACCCCTGGCAGAGTCCTGACACACTGTGAGACCCCACACAGCCCTGGCAGGGTCCTGACTCACTGTGAGAGCCCACACACCCCTGGCCGGGTCCTGACACACTGTGAGAGCCCACGCACCCCTGGCAGGGTCCTGTTACACTGTGAGACCCCACACACCCCTGGCAGGGTCCCGACACACAGTGAGACCCCACACACTCCGCTGGCAGGGTCCTGACACACTGTGAGACCCCACACACCCCTGGCAGGGTCCCGACACACAGTGAGACCCCACACACACCCCTGACAGGGTCCTGACACACTGTGAGACCCCACTTACCCCTGGCATGATCCCGACACACTGTGAGACCCCACACTCCCCTGGCAGGGTCCTGACACTCCGTGAGACCCCACACAACCCTGGCAGGGTACTGACAGACTGTGAGACCCCACACTCCCCTGGCAGGGTCCTGACACTCCGTGAGACCCCACTCAACCCTGGCAGAGTCCTGACACAGTGTGAGACCCAACACACCCCTGGCAGGGTCCTGACAGTCCGTGAGACCCCACACACCCCTGGCAGAGTCCTGACACACTGTGAGACCCCACACAGCCCTGGCAGGGTCCTGACTCACTGTGAGACCCCACACACCCCTGGCAGGAACCTGACACACTGTGAGACCCCACACACACCCCTGGCAGGGTCCTGACACACTGTAAGACCCACACACCCCTGGCAGGGTCCTGACACACTGTGAGACCCCACACACCCCTGACAGGGTCCTGGCACTCTGTGAGAGCCCACACACCCCTGGCAGGGTCCCGACACACTGTGAGACCCCACACACCCCTGGCAGGATCCCGACACACTGTGAGACCCCACACACCCCTGGCAGGGTCCTGACACACTGTGAGACCCCACACTCCCCTGACAGGGTCCTGACACACAGTGAGACCCCACACACCCCTGGCAGGGTCCTGACACTCTGTGAGACCCCACACACACTTGGCAGTGACCTGACACTTTGTGAGACACCACACACACCCCTGGCAGGGTCGTGACACACTGTGAGACCCCACTCACACCCCTGGCAGGGTCCTGATACTCTGTGAGACCCCACACACACCTGGCAGTGACCTGACACTTTGTGAGACACCACACACACCCCTGGCAGGGTCGTGACACACTGTGAGACCCCACACACACCCCTGGCAGGGTCCTGACACTCTGTGAGACCCCACACACACCTGGCAGTGACCTGACACTTTGTGAGACACCACACACACCCCTGGCAGGGTCGTGACACACTGTGAGACACCACACACACCCCTGGCAGGGTCGTGACACACTGTGAGACCCCACACACACACCTGACAGGATCCTGACACACTGTGAGACCCCACACACACCCCTGGCAGGGTCCTGATACACTGTGAGACCCCACACACCCCTGACAGGGTCCTGACATACAGAAGACCCCACACACACCCCTGGCTGGGTCCTGATAAACTGTGAGACACCACACATCCCTGGCAGCGTCCTGACATACAGGAGACCCCACACACACCCCTGGCAGAGTCCTGACATACAGGAGACCCCACACACACCCCTGGCAGGGTCCTGACACACTGTGAGACCCCACACACCCCTGGCAGGGTCCTGACACACTGTGAGACCCCAAACAACCCTGGCTGGATCCTGACTCTCTGTGAGACCCCACACATCTCTGGCATGGTCATGACACAGTGTGAGACCCCACAACACCCCTGACAGGGTCCTGACACACTGTGAGACCCCACACACCCCTGGCAGGGTCCCGACACACTGTGTGACCCCACACACCCCTGGCAGGATCCCGACACACTGTGAGACCCCACACACCCCTGACAGGGTCCTGACATACAGAAGACCCCACACACACCCCTGGCAGGGTCCTGATAAACTGTGAGACCCCACACATCCCTGGCAGCGTCCTGACATACAGGAGACCCCACACACACCCCTGGCAGAGTCCTGACATACAGGAGACCCCACACACACCCCTGGCAGGGTCCTGACACAGTGTGAGACCCCACACACCCCTGGCAGGGTCCTGACACTCCGTGAGACCCCAAACAACCTGGCTGGATCCTGACTCTCTGTGAGACCCCACACATCTCTGGCAGGGTCATGACACAGTGTGAGACCCCACAACACCCCTGACAGGGTCCTGACACACTGTGAGACACCACACACCCCTGGCAGGGTCCCGACACACTTTGTGACCCCACACACCCCTGGCAGGATCCCGACACACTGTGAGACCCCACACACTCCTGGCAGGGTCCTGACACACAGTGAGACCCCACACACTCCGCTGGCAGGGTCCTGACACACAGTGAGACCCCACACACCCCTGGCAGGATCCCGACAAACTGTGAGACCCCACACACCCCTGGCAGGGACCTGACACACTGTGAGACTCCACACACCCCTGACAGGGTCCTGACTCACTGTGAGACCACACAACCCCCCTGACAGGGTCCTGACACACTGTGAGACCCCACACACACCCCTGACAGGGTCCTGACACACTGTGAGACCCCACACACCCCTGGCATGATCCCGACACACTGTGAGACCCCACACTCCCCTGGCAGGGTCCTGACACTCCGTGAGACCCCACACAACCCTGGCAGGGTCCTGACACACTGTGAGACCCCACACTCCCCTGGCAGGGTCCTGACACTCCGTGAGACCCCACACAACCCTGGCAGAGTCCTGACACAGTGTGAGACCCAACACACCCCTGGCAGGGTCCTGACAGTCCGTGAGACCCCACACACCCCTGGCAGGGTCCTGACACACTGTGAGACCCCACACAGCCCTGGCAGGGTCCTGACTCACTGTGAGAGCCCACACACCCCTGGCCGGGTCCTGACACACTGTGAGAGCCCACGCACCCCTGGCAGGGTCCTGTTACACTGTGAGACCCCACACACCCCTGGCAGGGTCCCGACACACAGTGAGACCCCACACACTCCGCTGGCAGGGCCCTGACACACTGTGAGACCCCACACACCCCTGGCAGGGTCCCGACACACAGTGAGACCCCACACACACCCCTGACAGGGTCCTGACACACTGTGAGACCCCACATACCCCTGGCATGATCCCGACACACTGTGAGACCCCACACTCCCCTGGCAGGGTCATGACACTCCGTGAGACCCCACACAACCCTGGCAGGGTACTGACAGACTGTAAGACCCCACACTCCCCTGGCAGGGTCCTGACACTCCGTGAGACCCCACTCAACCCTGGCAGAGTCCTGACACAGTGTGAGACCCAACACACCCCTGGCAGGGTCCTGACATACAGAAGACCCCACACACACCCCTGGCAGGGTCCTGACACACTGTGAGACCCCACACTCCCCTGACAGGGTCCTGACACACTGTGAGACCCCACACACCCCTGGCAGGGTCCTGACACACTGTGAGAACCCACACAACCCTGGCTGGATCCTGACTCTCTGTGAGACCCCACACATCTCTGGCAGGGTCATGACACAGTGTGAGACCCCACAACACCCCTGACAGGGTCCTGACACACTGTGAGACCCCACACACCCCTGGCAGGGTCCCGACACACTGTGTGACCCCACACACCCCTGGCAGGATCCCGACACACTGTGAGACCCCACACACCCCTGACAGGATCCCGACACACTGTGTGACCCCACACACCCCTGGCAGGATCCCGACACACTGTGAGACCCCACACACCCCTGACAGGATCCCGACACACTGTGTGACCCCACACACCCCTGGCAGGATCCCGACACACTGTGAGACCCCACACACCCCTGACAGGATCCCGACACACTGTGAGACCCCACACACTCCGCTGGCAGGGTCCTGACACACTGTGAGACGCCACACACCCCTGGCAGGGTACTGACACACTGTGAGACCCCACTCACACCCCTGACAGGGTCCTGACACTCTGTGAGACCCCACACACCCCTGACAGGGTCCTGACACACTGCGAGACCCCACACACTCCTGACAGGGTCCTGACACACTGTGAGACCCCACACACACCCCAGACAGGGTCCTGACACACTGTGAGACCACACACACCCCTGACAGAGTCCCGACACACTGTTTGACCCCACACACCCCTGGCAGGGTCCTGATACACTGTGAGAGCCCACACACCCCTGGCAGGGTCCTGATACACTGTGAGACCCCACACACCCCTGGCAGGATCCCGACACACTGTGAGACCCCACACACCCCTGACAGGATCCCGACACACTGTGTGACCCCACACACCCCTGACAGGATCCCGACACACTGTGAGACCCCACACACTCCGCTGGCAGGGTCCTGACACACTGTGAGACCCCACACACCCCTGGCAGGGTCCTGAAACACAGTGAGACCCCACACACTCCGCTGGCAGGGTCCTGACACACAGTGAGACCCCAGACGCCCCTGGCAGGGTCCTGACACACTGTGAGAACCCACACACACCTGGCAGGGTCCTGATACACTGTGAGACCCCACACATCTCTGGCAGGGTCATGACACAGTGTGAGTCCCCACAACACCCCTGACAGGGTCCTGACACACTGTGAGACCCCACACAGACCTGGCAGGGTGCTGATACACTGTGAGACCCCAAACTCCCCTGACAGGATCCCGACACACTGTGATACCCCACACACCCCTGACAGGATCCCGACACACTGTGAGACCCCACACACCCCTGACAGGATCCCGACACACTGTGAGACCCTACACACCCCTGGCAGGATCCCGACACCCAGTGAGACCCCACACACCCCTGGCAGGGTCCTGACACACTGTGAGACCCCACACACCCCTGACAGTGTCCTGACACACTGTGAGACCCCACACACCCCTGACAGGGTTCTGACACACTGTGAGACCCCACACACACCCCTGACAGGGTCCTGACACTCTGTGAGACCCCACACACCCCTGACAGGGTCCTGACACACTGTGAGACCCCACACACTCCTGACAGGGTCCTGACACACTGTGAGACCCCACACACACCCCAGACAGGGTCCTGACACACTGTGAGACCACACACACCCCTGGCAGAGTCCTGACACACTGTGAGACCCCACACACCCCTGGCAGGGTCCTGATACACTGTGAGACCCCACACACCCCTGGCAGGGTCCCGACACACTGTGAGACCCCACACACCCTTGGCAGGGTCCCGACACACTGCGAGACCCCACACACCCCTGGCAGGGTCCTGACACACTGTGAGACCCCACACACCCCTGGCAGGGTCCCGACACACTGTTTGACCCCACACACCCCTGGCAGGGTCCTGACTCACTGTGAGAGCCCACACACCCCTGGCCGGGTCCTGACACACTGTGAGAGCCCACACACCCCGACAGGGTCCTGATACACTGTGAGACCCCACACACCCCTGGCAGGGTCCTGTTACACTGTGTGACCCCACACACCCCTGGCAGGGTCCCGACACACAGTGAGAACCCACACACTCCGCTGGCAGGATCCCGACACACTGTGAGACCCCACACACCCCTGGCAGGGTCCTGTTAAACTGTGTGACCCCACACACCCCTGGCAGGGTCCCGACACACAGTGAGACCCCACACACTCCGCTGGCAGGATCCCGACACACTGTGAGAGCCCACACACCCCTGACAGGGTCCCGACACACAGTGAGACCCCACACACCCCTGGCAGGGTCCCGACACACTGTGAGACCCCACACACCCCTGGCAGTATCCCGACACACTGTGAGACCCCACACACCCCTGGCAGGGTCCTGACACACTGTGAGACCCCACACACCCCTGGCAGGGTCCTGACACACTGTGAGACCCCACACTCCCCTGACAGGGTCCTGACACACAGTGAGACCCCACACACCCCTGGCAGGGTCCTGACACTGTGAGACCCCACACACACCTGGCAGTGACCTGACACTTTGTGAGACACCACACACACCCCTGGCAGGGTCGTGACACACTGTGAGACCCCACACACACCCCTGGCAGGGTCCTGATACTCTGTGAGACCCCACACACACCTGGCAGTGACCTGACACTTTGTGAGACACCACACACACCCCTGACAGGGTCGTGACACACTGTGAGACCCCACACACACACCTGACAGGATCCTGACACACTGTGAGACCCCACACACACCCCTGGCAGGGTCCTGATACACTGTGAGACCCCACACACCCCTGACAGGGTCCTGACATACAGAAGACCCCACACACACCCCTGGCAGGGTCCTGATAAACTGTGAGACCCCACACATCCCTGGCAGCGTCCTGACATACAGGAGACCCCACACACACCCCTGGCAGAGTCCTGACATACAGGAGACCCCACACACACTCCTGGCAGGGTCCTGACACACTGTGAGACCCCACACACCCCTGGCAGTGTCCTGACACACTGTGAGACCCCAAACAACCCTGGCTGGATCCTGACTCTCTGTGAGACCCCACACATCTCTGGCAGGGTCATGACACAGTGTGAGACCCCACAACACCCCTTACAGGGTCCTGACACACTGTGAGACCCCACACACCCCTGGCAGGGTCTCGACACACTGTGTGACCCCACACACCCCTGGCAGGATCCCGACACACTGTGAGACCCCACACACCCCTGACAGGATCCCGACACACTGTGTGACCCCACACACCCCTGGCAGGATCCCGACACACTGTGAGACCCCACACACCCCTGACAGGATCCCGACACACTGTGTGACCCCACACACCCCTGGCAGGATCCCGACACACTGTGAGACCCCACACACCCCTGACAGGATCCCGACACACTGTGAGACCCCACACACTCCGCTGGCAGGGTCCTGACACACTGTGAGACCCCACACACCCCTGGCAGGGTCCTGAAACACAGTGAGACCCCACACACTCCGCTGGCAGGGTCCTGACACACAGTGAGACCACAGACGCCCCTGGCAGGGTCCTGACACACTGTGAGACCCCACACACCCCTGGCAGGGTCCTGATACACTGTGAGACCCCACACATCTCTGGCAGGGTCATGACACAGTGTGAGACCCCACAACACCCCTGACAGGGTCCTGACACACTGTGAGACCCCACACAGACCTGGCAGGGTGCTGATACACTGTGAGACCCCACACTCCCCTGACAGGGTCCGGACACACTGTGAGACCCCACACACACCTGACAGGGTCCTGATACACTGTGAGACCCCACACACCCCTGGCAGGATCCCGACACACTGTGAGACCCCACACACCCCTGACAGGATCCCGACACACTGTGAGACCGCACACACCCCTGGCAGGATCCCGACACACTGTGAGACTCCACACACCCCTGACAGGGTCCTGACACACTGTGAGACCCCACACACCCCTGACAGGGTCTGACACTCTGTGAGACCCCACACACACCGCTGGCAGGGTCCTGACACACTGTGAGACGCCACACACCCCTGGCAGGGTACTGACACACTGTGAGACCCCACTCACACCCCTGACAGGGTCCTGACACACTGTGAGACCCCACACACTCCTGACAGGGTCCTGACACACTGTGAGACCCCACACACACCCCAGACAGGGTCCTGACACACTGTGAGACCACACACACCCCTGGCAGAGTCCCGACACACTGTTTGACCCCACACACCCCTGGCAGGGTCCTGATACACTGTGAGAGCCCACACACCCCTGGCAGGGTCCTGATGCACTGTGAGACCCCACACACCCCTGGCAGGGTCCCGACACACAGTGAGACCCCACACACTCCGCTGGCAGGGTCCTGACACACTGTGAGACCCCACACTCCCCTGGCAGGGTCCTGACACTCCGTGAGACCCCACACAACCCTGGCAGAGTCCTGACACAGTGTGAGACCCAACACACCCCTGGCAGGGTCCTGACAGTCCGTGAGACCCCACACACCCCTGGCAGGGTCCTGACACACTGTGAGACCCCACACAGCCCTGGCAGGGTCCTGACTCACTGTGAGAGCCCACACACCCCTGGCCGGGTCCTGACACACTGTGAGAGCCCACGCACCCCTGGCAGGGTCCTGTTACACTGTGAGACCCCACACACCCCTGGCAGGGTCCCGACACACAGTGAGACCCCACACACTCCGCTGGCAGGGCCCTGACACACTGTGAGACCCCACACACCCCTGGCAGGGTCCCGACACACAGTGAGACCCCACACACACCCCTGACAGGGTCCTGACACACTGTGAGACCCCACATACCCCTGGCATGATCCCGACACACTGTGAGACCCCACACTCCCCTGGCAGGGTCCTGACACTCCGTGAGACCCCACACAACCCTGGCAGGGTACTGACAGACTGTAAGACCCCACACTCCCCTGGCAGGGTCCTGACACTCCGTGAGACCCCACTCAACCCTGGCAGAGTCCTGACACAGTGTGAGACCCAACACACCCCTGGCAGGGTCCTGACATACAGAAGACCCCACACACACCCCTGGCAGGGTCCTGACACACTGTGAGACCCCACACTCCCCTGACAGGGTCCTGACACACTGTGAGACCCCACACACCCCTGGCAGGGTCCTGACACACTGTGAGACCCCAAACAACCCTGGCTGGATCCTGACTCTCTGTGAGACCCCACACATCTCTGGCAGGGTCATGACACAGTGTGAGACCCCACAACACCCCTGACAGGGTCCTGACACACTGTGAGACCCCACACACCCCTGGCAGGGTCCCGACACACTGTGTGACCCCACACACCCCTGGCAGGATCCCGACACACTGTGAGACCCCACACACCCCTGACAGGATCCCGACACACTGTGTGACCCCACACACCCCTGGCAGGATCCCGACACACTGTGAGACCCCACACACCCCTGACAGGATCCCGACACACTGTGTGACCCCACACACCCCTGGCAGGATCCCGACACACTGTGAGACCCCACACACCCCTGACAGGATCCCGACACACTGTGAGACCCCACACACTCCGCTGGCAGGGTCCTGACACACTGTGAGACGCCACACACCCCTGGCAGGGTACTGACACACTGTGAGACCCCACTCACACCCCTGACAGGGTCCTGACACTCTGTGAGACCCCACACACCCCTGACAGGGTCCTGACACACTGCGAGACCCCACACACTCCTGACAGGGTCCTGACACACTGTGAGACCCCACACACACCCCAGACAGGGTCCTGACACACTGTGAGACCACACACACCCCTGACAGAGTCCCGACACACTGTTTGACCCCACACACCCCTGGCAGGGTCCTGATACACTGTGAGAGCCCACACACCCCTGGCAGGGTCCTGATACACTGTGAGACCCCACACACCCCTGGCAGGATCCCGACACACTGTGAGACCCCACACACCCCTGACAGGATCCCGACACACTGTGTGACCCCACACACCCCTGACAGGATCCCGACACACTGTGAGACCCCACACACTCCGCTGGCAGGGTCCTGACACACTGTGAGACCCCACACACCCCTGGCAGGGTCCTGAAACACAGTGAGACCCCACACACTCCGCTGGCAGGGTCCTGACACACAGTGAGACCCCAGACGCCCCTGGCAGGGTCCTGACACACTGTGAGAACCCACACACACCTGGCAGGGTCCTGATACACTGTGAGACCCCACACATCTCTGGCAGGGTCATGACACAGTGTGAGTCCCCACAACACCCCTGACAGGGTCCTGACACACTGTGAGACCCCACACAGACCTGGCAGGGTGCTGATACACTGTGAGACCCCAAACTCCCCTGACAGGATCCCGACACACTGTGATACCCCACACACCCCTGACAGGATCCCGACACACTGTGAGACCCCACACACCCCTGACAGGATCCCGACACACTGTGAGACCCTACACACCCCTGGCAGGATCCCGACACCCAGTGAGACCCCACACACCCCTGGCAGGGTCCTGACACACTGTGAGACCCCACACACCCCTGACAGTGTCCTGACACACTGTGAGACCCCACACACCCCTGACAGGGTTCTGACACACTGTGAGACCCCACACACACCCCTGACAGGGTCCTGACACTCTGTGAGACCCCACACACCCCTGACAGGGTCCTGACACACTGTGAGACCCCACACACTCCTGACAGGGTCCTGACACACTGTGAGACCCCACACACACCCCAGACAGGGTCCTGACACACTGTGAGACCACACACACCCCTGGCAGAGTCCTGACACACTGTGAGACCCCACACACCCCTGGCAGGGTCCTGATACACTGTGAGACCCCACACACCCCTGGCAGGGTCCCGACACACTGTGAGACCCCACACACCCTTGGCAGGGTCCCGACACACTGCGAGACCCCACACACCCCTGGCAGGGTCCTGACACACTGTGAGACCCCACACACCCCTGGCAGGGTCCCGACACACTGTTTGACCCCACACACCCCTGGCAGGGTCCTGACTCACTGTGAGAGCCCACACACCCCTGGCCGGGTCCTGACACACTGTGAGAGCCCACACACCCCGACAGGGTCCTGATACACTGTGAGACCCCACACACCCCTGGCAGGGTCCTGTTACACTGTGTGACCCCACACACCCCTGGCAGGGTCCCGACACACAGTGAGAACCCACACACTCCGCTGGCAGGATCCCGACACACTGTGAGACCCCACACACCCCTGGCAGGGTCCTGTTAAACTGTGTGACCCCACACACCCCTGGCAGGGTCCCGACACACAGTGAGACCCCACACACTCCGCTGGCAGGATCCCGACACACTGTTAGAGCCCACACACCCCTGACAGGGTCCCGACACACAGTGAGACCCCACACACCCCTGGCAGGGTCCCGACACACTGTGAGACCCCACACACCCCTGGCAGTATCCCGACACACTGTGAGACCCCACACACCCCTGGCAGGGTCCTGACACACTGTGAGACCCCACACACCCCTGGCAGGGTCCTGACACACTGTGAGACCCCACACTCCCCTGACAGGGTCCTGACACACAGTGAGACCCCACACACCCCTGGCAGGGTCCTGACACTGTGAGACCCCACACACACCTGGCAGTGACCTGACACTTTGTGAGACACCACACACACCCCTGGCAGGGTCGTGACACACTGTGAGACCCCACACACACCCCTGGCAGGGTCCTGATACTCTGTGAGACCCCACACACACCTGGCAGTGACCTGACACTTTGTGAGACACCACACACACCCCTGACAGGGTCGTGACACACTGTGAGACCCCACACACACACCTGACAGGATCCTGACACACTGTGAGACCCCACACACACCCCTGGCAGGGTCCTGATACACTGTGAGACCCCACACACCCCTGACAGGGTCCTGACATACAGAAGACCCCACACACACCCCTGGCAGGGTCCTGATAAACTGTGAGACCCCACACATCCCTGGCAGCGTCCTGACATACAGGAGACCCCACACACACCCCTGGCAGAGTCCTGACATACAGGAGACCCCACACACACTCCTGGCAGGGTCCTGACACACTGTGAGACCCCACACACCCCTGGCAGTGTCCTGACACACTGTGAGACCCCAAACAACCCTGGCTGGATCCTGACTCTCTGTGAGACCCCACACATCTCTGGCAGGGTCATGACACAGTGTGAGACCCCACAACACCCCTTACAGGGTCCTGACACACTGTGAGACCCCACACACCCCTGGCAGGGTCTCGACACACTGTGTGACCCCACACACCCCTGGCAGGATCCCGACACACTGTGAGACCCCACACACCCCTGACAGGATCCCGACACACTGTGTGACCCCACACACCCCTGGCAGGATCCCGACACACTGTGAGACCCCACACACCCCTGACAGGATCCCGACACACTGTGTGACCCCACACACCCCTGGCAGGATCCCGACACACTGTGAGACCCCACACACCCCTGACAGGATCCCGACACACTGTGAGACCCCACACACTCCGCTGGCAGGGTCCTGACACACTGTGAGACCCCACACACCCCTGGCAGGGTCCTGAAACACAGTGAGACCCCACACACTCCGCTGGCAGGGTCCTGACACACAGTGAGACCACAGACGCCCCTGGCAGGGTCCTGACACACTGTGAGACCCCACACACCCCTGGCAGGGTCCTGATACACTGTGAGACCCCACACATCTCTGGCAGGGTCATGACACAGTGTGAGACCCCACAACACCCCTGACAGGGTCCTGACACACTGTGAGACCCCACACAGACCTGGCAGGGTGCTGATACACTGTGAGACCCCACACTCCCCTGACAGGGTCCGGACACACTGTGAGACCCCACACACACCTGACAGGGTCCTGATACACTGTGAGACCCCACACACCCCTGGCAGGATCCCGACACACTGTGAGACCCCACACACCCCTGACAGGATCCCGACACACTGTGAGACCGCACACACCCCTGGCAGGATCCCGACACACTGTGAGACTCCACACACCCCTGACAGGGTCCTGACACACTGTGAGACCCCACACACCCCTGACAGGGTCTGACACTCTGTGAGACCCCACACACACCGCTGGCAGGGTCCTGACACACTGTGAGACGCCACACACCCCTGGCAGGGTACTGACACACTGTGAGACCCCACTCACACCCCTGACAGGGTCCTGACACACTGTGAGACCCCACACACTCCTGACAGGGTCCTGACACACTGTGAGACCCCACACACACCCCAGACAGGGTCCTGACACACTGTGAGACCACACACACCCCTGGCAGAGTCCCGACACACTGTTTGACCCCACACACCCCTGGCAGGGTCCTGATACACTGTGAGAGCCCACACACCCCTGGCAGGGTCCTGATGCACTGTGAGACCCCACACACCCCTGGCAGGGTCCCGACACACAGTGAGACCCCACACACTCCGCTGGCAGGGTCCTGACACACTGTGAGACCACACACTCCTGGCAGGGTCCCGACACACTGTGAGACCCCACCCACCCCTGGCAGGGTCCCGACACACAGTGAGACCCCACACACTCCGCTGGCAGGGTCCTGACACTCTGTGAGACCCCACACACCCCTGGCAGGGTCCCGACACACAGTGAGACCCCACACACCCCTGGCAGGGTCCTGACACACTGTGAGACCCCACACACCCCTGACAGTGTCCTGACACACTGTGAGACCCCACACACCCCTTGACAGGGTTCTGACACACTGTGAGACCCCACACACACCCCTGACAGGGTCCTGACACTCTGTGAGACCCCACACACCCCTGACAGGGTCCTGACACACTGTGAGACCCCACACACTCCTGACAGGGTCCTGACACACTGTGAGACCCCACACACACCCCAGACAGGGTCCTGACACACTGTGAGACCACACACACCCCTGGCAGAGTCCTGACACACTGTGAGACCCCACACACCCCTGGCAGGGTCCCGATACACTGTGAGACCCCACACACCCCTGGCAGGGTCCCGACACACTGTGAGACTCCACACACCCTTGACAGGGTCCCGACACACTGTGAGACCCCACACACCCCGACAGGGTCCTGACACACTGTGAGAGCCCACACACCCCTGGCAGGGTCCCGACACACAGTGAGACCCCACACACTCCGCTGGCAGGATCCCGACACTCTGTGAGACTCCACACACCCCTGGCAGGGGCCTGACTCACTGTGAGAGCCCACACACCCCTGACAGGGTCCCGACACACAGTGAGACCCCACACACTCCGCTGGCAGGGTCCTGACACACTGTGAGAGCCCACACACCCCTGGCAGGGTCCTGACACACAGTGAGACCCCACACACTCCGCTGGCAGGGTCCTGACACACAGTGAGACCCCAGACGCCCCTGGCAGGGTCCTGACACACTGTGAGACCCCACACACCCCTGGCAGGATCCCGACACACTGTGAGACCCCACACACCCCTGGCAGGATCCCGACACACTGTGAGACCCCACACACCCCTGGCAGGATCCCGACACACTGTGTGACCCCACACACTCCTGGCAGGATCTCGACACACTGTGAGACCCCACACACCCCTGGCAGGGTGCTGATACACTGTGAGACCCCACACACCCCTGACAGGGTCCTGACACACTGTGAGACCCCACACACTCCTGACAGGGTCCTGACACACTGTGAGACCCCACACACACACCAGACAGGGTCCTGACACACTGTGAGACCACACACACCCCTGGCAGAGTCCCGACACACTGTTTGACCCCACACACCCCTGGCAGGGTCCTGATACACTGTGAGAGCCCACACACCCCTGGCAGGGTCCTGATACACTGTGAGACCCCACACACCCCTGGCAGGGTCCTGACTCTCCGTGAGACCCCACACACTCCGCTGGCAGGGTCCTGATACACTGTGAGACCCCACACACCCCTGGCAGGGTCCCGACACACAGTGAGACCCCACACACCCCTGGCAGGGTCCTGACACACTGTGAGACCCCACACACCCCTGACAGTGTCCTGACACACTGTGAGACCCCACACACCCCTGACAGGGTTCTGACACACTGTGAGACCCCACACACACCCCTGACAGGGTCCTGACACTCTGTGAGACCCCACACACCCCTGACAGGGTCCTGACACACTGTGAGACCCCACACACTCCTGACAGGGTCCTGACACACTGTGAGACCCCACACACACCCCAGACAGGGTCCTGACACACTGTGAGACCACACACACCCCTGGCAGAGTCCTGACACACTGTGAGACCCCACACACCCCTGGCAGGGTCCTGATACACTGTGAGACCCCACACACCCCTGGCAGGGACCCGACACACTGTGAGACCCCACACACCCTTGGCAGGGTCCCGACACACTGTGAGACCCCACACACCCCTGGCAGGGTCCTGACACACTGTGAGACCCCACACACCCCTGGCAGGGTCCCGACACACTGTTTGACCCCACACACCCCTGGCAGGGTCCTGACTCACTGTGAGAGCCCACACACCCCTGGCCGGGTCCTGACACACTGTGAGAGCCCACACACCCCTGGCAGGGTCCCGACACACAGTGAGACCCCACACACTCCGCTGGCAGGATCCCGACACTCTGTGAGACTCCACACCCCCCTGGCAGGGGCCTGACTCACTGTGAGAGCCCACACACCCCTGACAGGGTCCCGACACACTGTGAGAGCCCACACACTCCGCTGGCAGGGTCCTGACACACTGTGAGAGCCCACACACCCCTGGCAGTGTCCTGACCCACAGTGAGACCCCACACACTCCGCTGGCAGGGTCCTGACACACAGTGAGACCCCAGACGCCCCTGGCAGGGTCCTGACACACTGTGAGACCCCACACACGCCTGACAGGGTCCTGATACACTGTGAGACCCCACACATCTCTGGCAGGGTCATGACACAGTGCGAGATCCCACAACACCCCTGACAGGCTCCTGACACACTGTGAGACCCCACACACCCCTGGCAGGATCCCGACACACTGTGTGACCCCACACACCCCTGGCAGGATCCCGACACACTGTGAGACCCCACACACCCCTGACAGGATCCCGACACACTGTGAGACCCCACACACCCCTGACAGGGTCCTGACACACTGTGTGACTCCACACACCCCTGACAGGGTCCTGACACACTGTGAGACCCCACACACCCCTGACAGGGTCCTGACACTCTGTGAGACCCCACACACACCGCTGGCAGGGTCCTGACACACTGTGAGACTCCACACACCCCTGGCAGGATCTCGACACACTGTGAGACCCCACACACCCCTGACAGGGTCCTGACACTCTGTGAGACCCCACACACCCCTGGCAGGGTGCTGATACACTGTGAGACCCCACACTCCCCTGGCAGGATCCCGACACACTGTGAGACTCCACACACCCCTGGCAGGGTGCTGATACACTGTGAGACCCCACACTCCCCTGGCAGGATCCCGACACACTGTGAGACCCCACACACCCCTAGCAGGATCCCGACACACTGTGAGACCCCACACACCCCTGGCAGGATCCCGACACACTGTGAGACCCCACACACCCCTGACAGGGTCCTGACACACTGTGAGACTCCACACACCCCTGACAGGGTCCTGACACACTGTGAGACCCCACACACCCCTGACAGGATCCCGACACACTGTGAGACCCCACACACCCCTGACAGGATCCCGACACACTGTGAGACCCCACACACCCCTGACAGGGTCCTGACACTCTGTGAGACCCCACACACACCGCTGGCAGGGTCCTGACACACTGTGAGACTCCACACACCCCTGGCAGGATCTCGACACACTGTGAGACCCCACACACCCCTGGCAGAATCCCGACACACTGTGAGACCCCACACACCCCTGGCAGGATCCCGACACACTGTGAGACTCCACACACCCCTGACAGGGTCCTGACACACTGTGAGACCCCACACACCCCTGGCAGCGTCCTGACACACTGTGAGACCCCACACACCCCTGGCAGGATCCCGACACACTGTGAGACCCCACACACCCCTGGCAGGATCCCGACAGACTGTGAGACTCCACACACCCCTGACAGGGTCCTGACACACTGTGAGACCCCACACACCCCTGACAGGGTCCTGACACACTGTGAGACTCCACACACCCCTGACAGGATCCTGACACTCTGTGAGACCCCACACACACCGCTGGCAGGGTCCTGACACACTGTGAGACCCCACACACCCCTGGCAGGATCCCGACACACTGTGAGACCCCACACACCCCTGGCAGGGTGCTGATACACTGTGAGACCCCACACACCCCTGACAGGGGCCTGACACACTGTGAGACCCCACACACCCCTGGCAGGATCCCGACACACTGTGAGACTCCACACACCCCTGACAGGATCCTGACACTCTGTGAGACCCCACACACCCCTGGCAGGGTCCTGACACTCTGTGAGACCCCACACACCTCTGGCAGGATCCCGACACACTGTGAGACCCCACACACCCCTGGCAGGTTGCTGATACACTGTGAGACCCCACACTCCCCTGGCAGGGTGCTGATACACTGTGAGACCCCACACTCCCCTGGCAGGATCCCGACACACTGTGAGACCCCACACACCCCTGGCAGGGTGCTGATACACTGTGAGACCCCACACTCCCCTGACAGGGTGCTGATACACTGTGAGACCCCACACTCCCTTGGCAGGATCCTGACACTCTGTGAGACCCCACACACCCCTGGCAGGATCCCGACACACTGTGAGACCCCACACACCCCTGGCAGGGTGCTGATACACTGTGAGACCCCACACTCCCCTGGCAGGGTGCTGATACACTGTGAGACCCCACACTCCCCTGGCAGGATCCCGACACACTGTGAGACCCCACACACCCCTGACAGGGTCCTGACACACTGTGTGACCCCACACACCCCTGGCAGGATCCCGACACACTGTGAGACCCCACACACCCCTGACAGGATCCCGACACACTGTGAGACCCCACACACCCCTGACAGGATCCCGACACACAGTGAGACTCCACACACCCCTGACAGGGTCCAGACACTCTGTGAGACCCCACACACACCGCTGGCAGGGTCCTGACACACTGTGAGACCCCACACACCCCTGGCAGGATCCCGACACACAGTGAGACTCCACACACCCCTGACAGGGTCCTGACACTCTGTGAGACCCCACACACACCGCTGGCAGGGTCCTGACACACTGTGAGACCCCACACACCCCTGGCAGGATCCCGACACACTGTGAGACCCCACACACCCCTGGCAGGGTCCTGACACTCCGTGAGACCCCACACACCCCTGGCAGTGTCCTGACACTCTGTGAGACCCCACACACCCCTGGCAGGATCCCGACACACTGTGAGACTCCACACACACCCCTGACAGGGTCCTGACACACTGTGAGACCCCACACACCCCTGACAGGGTCCTGACACTCTGTGAGACCCCACACACACCGCTGGCAGGGTCCTGACACACTGTGAGACCCCACACACCCCTGGCAGGATCCCGACACACTGTGAGACCCCACACACCCCTGGCAGGATCCCGACACACTGTGAGACCCCACACTCCCCTGGCAGGGTGCTGATACACTGTGAGACCCCACACTCCCCTGGCAGGATCCCGACACACTGTGAGACCCCACACACCCCTGACAGGATCCCGACACACTGTGTGACCCCACACACCCCTGGCAGGATCCCGACACACTGTGAGACCCCACACACCCCTGACAGGATCCCGACACACTGTGAGACCCCACACACCCCTGGCAGGATCCCGACACACTGTGAGACCCCACACACCCCTGGCAGGATCCCGACACACAGTGAGACCCCACACACCCCTGGCAGGATCCCGACACACTGTGAGACTCCACACACCCCTGACAGGGTCCTGACACACTGTGAGACCCCACACACCCCTGGCAGGATCCCGACACACTGTGAGACCCCACACACCCCTGGCAGGGTCCTGACACTCCGTGAGACCCCACACACCCCTGGCAGTGTCCTGACACACTGTGAGACCCCACACAGCCCTGGCTGGGTCCTGACACACTGTGAGACCCCACACACCCCTGGCAGGGTCCTGACACTCTGTGAGACCCCACACACCCCTGGGAGTATCCCGACACACTGTGAGACCCCACACACCCCTGACAGGGTCCTGACACACTGTGAGACCCCACACACACCCCTGGCAGGGTCCTGACTCTCCGTGAGACCCCACACACTCCGCTGGCAGGGTCCTGACACTCTGTGAGAACCCACACACTCCACTGGCAGGATCCCGACACTCTGTGAGACTCCACACACCCCTGGCAGGGTCCCGACACACTGTGAGACCCCACACACCCCTGGCAGGGTCCCGACACACAGTGAGACCCCACACACTCCGCTGGCAGGGTCCTGACACACTGTGAGACCCCACACACCCCTGACAGTGTCCTGACACACTGTGAGACCCCACACACCCCTGACAGGGTTCTGACACACTGTGAGACCCCACACACACCCCTGACAGGGTCCTGACACTCTGTGAGACCCCACACACCCCTGACAGGGTCCTGACACACTGTGAGACCCCACACACTCCTGACAGGGTCCTGACACACTGTGAGACCCCACACACACCCCAGACAGGGTCCTGACACACTGTGAGACCACACACACCCCTGGCAGAGTCCTGACACACTGTGAGACCCCACACACCCCTGGCAGGGTGCTGATACACTGTGAGACCCCACACTCCCCTGGCAGGGTGCTGATACACTGTGAGACCCCACACTCCCCTGGCAGGATCCCGACACACTGTGAGACCCCACACACCCCTGGCAGGGTCCTGACACACTGTGAGACCCCACACACCCCTGGCAGGGTCCCGACACACTGTTTGACCCCACACACCCCTGGCAGGGTCCTGACTCACTGTGAGAGCCCACACACCCCTGGCCGGGTCCTGACACACTGTGAGAGCCCACACACCCCTGGCAGGGTCCCGACACACAGTGAGACCCCACACACTCCGCTGGCAGGATCCCGACACTCTGTGAGACTCCACACCCCCCTGGCAGGGGCCTGACTCACTGTGAGAGCCCACACACCCCTGACAGGGTCCCGACACACTGTGAGAGCCCACACACTCCGCTGGCAGGGTCCTGACACACTGTGAGAGCCCACACACCCCTGGCAGGGTCCTGACCCACAGTGAGACCCCACACACTCCGCTGGCAGGGTCCTGACACACAGTGAGACCCCAGACGCCCCTGGCAGGGTCCTGACACACTGTGAGACCCCACACACCCCTGACAGGGTCCTGATACACTGTGAGACCCCACACATCTCTGGCAGGGTCATGACACAGTACGAGATCCCACAACACCCCTGACAGGCTCCTGACACACTGTGAGACCCCACACACCCCTGGCAGGATCCCGACACACTGTGTGACCCCACACACCCCTGGCAGGATCCCGACACACTGTGAGACCCCACACACCCCTGACAGGATCCCGACACACTGTGAGACCCCACACACCCCTGACAGGGTCCTGACACACTGTGTGACTCCACACACCCCTGACAGGGTCCTGACACACTGTGAGACCCCACACACCCCTGACAGGGTCCTGACACTCTGTGAGACCCCACACACACCGCTGGCAGGGACCTGACACACTGTGAGACTCCACACACCCCTGGCAGGATCTCGACACACTGTGAGACCCCACACACCCCTGACAGGGTCCTGACACTCTGTGAGACCCCACACACCCCTGGCAGGGTGCTGATACACTGTGAGACCCCACACTCCCCTGGCAGGATCCCGACACACTGTGAGACTCCACACACCCCTGGCAGGGTGCTGATACACTGTGAGACCCCACACTCCCCTGGCAGGATCCCGACACACTGTGAGACCCCACACACCCCTGGCAGGATCCCGACACACTGTGAGACCCCACACACCCCTGGCAGGATCCCGACACACTGTGAGACCCCACACACCCCTGACAGGGTCCTGACACACTGTGAGACTCCACACACCCCTGACAGGGTCCTGACACACTGTGAGACCCCACACACCCCTGACAGGATCCCGACACACTGTGAGACCCCACACACCCCTGACAGGATCCCGACACACTGTGAGACCCCACACACCCCTGACAGGGTCCTGACACTCTGTGAGACCCCACACACACCGCTGGCAGGGTCCTGACACACTGTGAGACTCCACACACCCCTGGCAGGATCTCGACACACTGTGAGACCCCACACACCCCTGGCAGAATCCCGACACACTGTGAGACCCCACACACCCCTGGCAGGATCCCGACACACTGTGAGACTCCACACACCCCTGACAGGGTCCTGACACACTGTGAGACCCCACACACCCCTGGCAGCGTCCTGACACACTGTGAGACCCCACACACCCCTGGCAGGATCCCGACACACTGTGAGACCCCACACACCCCTGGCAGGATCCCGACACACTGTGAGACTCCACACACCCCTGACAGGGTCCTGACACACTGTGAGACCCCACACACCCCTGACAGGGTCCTGACACACTGTGAGACTCCACACACCCCTGACAGGATCCTGACACTCTGTGAGACCCCACACACACCGCTGGCAGGGTCCTGACACACTGTGAGACCCCACACACCCCTGGCAGGATCCCGACACACTGTGAGACCCCACACACCCCTGGCAGGGTGCTGATACACTGTGAGACCCCACACACCCCTGACAGGGGCCTGACACACTGTGAGACCCCACACACCCCTGGCAGGATCCCGACACACTGTGAGACTCCACACACCCCTGACAGGATCCTGACACTCTGTGAGACCCCACACACCCCTGGCAGGGTCCTGACACTCTGTGAGACCCCACACACCTCTGGCAGGATCCCGACACACTGTGAGACCCCACACACCCCTGGCAGGGTGCTGATACACTGTGAGACCCCACACTCCCCTGGCAGGGTGCTGATACACTGTGAGACCCCACACTCCCCTGGCAGGATCCCGACACACTGTGAGACCCCACACACCCCTGGCAGGGTGCTGATACACTGTGAGACCCCACACTCCCCTGACAGGGTGCTGATACACTGTGAGACCCCACACTCCCTTGGCAGGATCCTGACACTCTGTGAGACCCCACACACCCCTGGCAGGATCCCGACACACTGTGAGACCCCACACACCCCTGGCAGGGTGCTGATACACTGTGAGACCCCACACTCCCCTGGCAGGGTGCTGATACACTGTGAGACCCCACACTCCCCTGGCAGGATCCCGACACACTGTGAGACCCCACACACCCCTGACAGGGTCCTGACACACTGTGTGACCCCACACACCCCTGGCAGGATCCCGACACACTGTGAGACCCCACACACCCCTGACAGGATCCCGACACACTGTGAGACCCCACACACCCCTGACAGGATCCCGACACACAGTGAGACTCCACACACCCCTGACAGGGTCCAGACACTCTGTGAGACCCCACACACACCGCTGGCAGGGTCCTGACACACTGTGAGACCCCACACACCCCTGGCAGGATCCCGACACACAGTGAGACTTCACACACCCCTGACAGGGTCCTGACACTCTGTGAGACCCCACACACACCGCTGGCAGGGTCCTGACACACTGTGAGACCCCACACACCCCTGGCAGGATCCCGACACACTGTGAGACCCCACACACCCCTGGCAGGGTCCTGACACTCCGTGAGACCCCACACACCCCTGGCAGTGTCCTGACACTCTGTGAGACCCCACACACCCCTGGCAGGATCCCGACACACTGTGAGACTCCACACACACCCCTGACAGGGTCCTGACACACTGTGAGACCCCACACACCCCTGACAGAGTCCTGACACTCTGTGAGACCCCACACACACCGCTGGCAGGGTCCTGACACACTGTGAGACCCCACACACCCCTGGCAGGATCCCGACACACTGTGAGACCCCACACACCCCTGGCAGGATCCCGACACACTGTGAGACCCCACACTCCCCTGGCAGGGTGCTGATACACTGTGAGACCCCACACTCCCCTGGCAGGATCCCGACACACTGTGAGACCCCACACACCCCTGACAGGATCCCGACACACTGTGTGACCCCACACACCCCTGGCAGGATCCCGACACACTGTGAGACCCCACACACCCCTGACAGGATCCCGACACACTGTGAGACCCCACACACCCCTGGCAGGATCCCGACACACTGTGAGACCCCACACACCCCTGGCAGGATCCCGACACACAGTGAGACCCCACACACCCCTGGCAGGATCCCGACACACTGTGAGACTCCACACACCCCTGACAGGGTCCTGACACACTGTGAGACCCCCACACACCCCTGGCAGGATCCCGACACACTGTGAGACCCCACACACCCCTGGCAGGGTCCTGACACTCCGTGAGACCCCACACACCCCTGGCAGTGTCCTGACACACTGTGAGACCCCACACAGCCCTGGCTGGGTCCTGACACACTGTGAGACCCCACACACCCCTGGCAGGGTCCTGACACTCTGTGAGACCCCACACACCCCTGGGAGTATCCCGACACACTGTGAGACCCCACACACCCCTGACAGGGTCCTGACACACTGTGAGACCCCACACACACCCCTGGCAGGGTCCTGACTCTCCGTGAGACCCCACACACTCCGCTGGCAGGGTCCTGACACTCTGTGAGAACCCACACACTCCACTGGCAGGATCCCGACACTCTGTGAGACTCCACACACCCCTGGCAGGGTCCCGACACACTGTGAGACCCCACACACCCCTGGCAGGGTCCCGACACACAGTGAGACCCCACACACTCCGCTGGCAGGGTCCTGACACACTGTGAGAGCCCACACACCCCTGGCAGTGTCCCGACACACAGTGAGACCCCACACACTCCGCTGGCAGGGTCCTGACACTCTGTGAGTCCCCACACACTCCTGACAGGGTTCTGACACTCTGTGAGACTCCACACACCCCTGGCAGGGTCCCTACACACTGTGAGACCCCACAGACCCTTGGCAGGGTCCCGACACACTGTGAGACCCCACACACCCCTGGCAGGGTCCTGACACACTGTGAGACCCCACACACCCCTGGCAGGGTCCCGACACACTGTTTGACCCCACACACCCCTGGCAGGGTCCTGACTCACTGTGAGAGCCCACACACCCCGACAGGGTCCTGATATACTGTGAGACCCCACACACCCCTGGCAGGGTCCTGTTACACTGTGTGACCCCCACACACCCCTGGCAGGGTCCCGACACACAGTGAGACCCCACACACTCCGCTGGCAGGATCCCGACACTCTGTGAGACTCCACACACCCCTGGCAGGGGCCTGACTCACTGTGAGAGCCCACACACCCCTGATAGGGTCCCGACACACAGTGAGACCCCACACACTCCGCTGGCAGGGTCCTGACACACTGTGAGAGCCCACACACCCCTGGCAGGGTCCTGACACACAGTGAGACCCCACACACTCCGCTGGCAGGGTCCTGACACACAGTGAGACCCCAGACGCCCCTGGCAGGGTCCTGACACACTGTGAGACCCCACACACCCCTGACAGGGTCCTGATACACCGTGAGACCCCACACATCTCTGGCAGGGTCATGACACAGTGCGAGATCCCACAACACCCCTGACAGGGTCCTGACACACTGTGAGACCCCACACAGACCTGGCAGGATCCCGACACACTGTGAGACCCCACACACCCCTGACAGGATCCCGACACACTGTGTGACCCCACACACCCCTGGCAGGATCCCGACACTCTGTGAGACTCCACACACCCCTGGCAGGGTCCTGACACTCTGTGAGAGCCCACACACCCCTGGCAGGGTCCCGACACACAGTGAGACCCCACACACTCCGCTGGCAGGATCCCGACACACTCTGAGACCCCACACACCCCTGACAGGATCCCGACACACTGTGAGACCCCAGACGCCCCTGGCAGGGTCCTGACACACTGTGAGACCCCACACACACCTGGCAGGGTCCTGATACACTGTGAGACCCCACACATCTCTGGCAGGGTCATGACACAGTGTGAGACCCCACAACACCCCTGACAGGGTCCTGACACACTGTGAGACCCCACACAGACCTGGCAGGGTGCTGATACACTGTGAGACCCCACACTCCCCTGGCAGGATCCCGACACACTGTGAGACCCCACACACGCCTGACAGGATCCCGACACACTGTGATACCCCACACACCCCTGGCAGGATCCCGACACACTGTGAGACCCCACACACCCCTGGCAGGATCCCGACACACTGTGAGACTCCACACACCCCTGACAGGGTCCTGACACACTGTGAGACCCCACACACCCCTGACAGGATCCCGACACACTGTGAGACCCCACACACCCCTGACAGGATCCCGACACACTGTGAGACCCCACACACCCCTGACAGGGTCCTGACACTCTGTGAGACCCCACACACACCGCTGGCAGGATCTCGACACACTGTGAGACCCCACACACCCCTGGCAGGATCCCGACACACTGTGAGACCCCACACACCCCTGGCAGGATCCCGACACACTGTGAGACTCCACACACCCCTGACAGGGTCCTGACACACTGTGAGACCCCACACACCCCTGGCAGGGTCCTGATACACTGTGAGACCCCACACACCCCTGGCAGGATCCCGACACACTGTGAGACCCCACACACCCCTGGCAGGATCCCGACACACTGTGAGACTCCACACACCCCTGACAGGGTCCTGACACACTGTGAGACCCCACACACCCCTGGCAGGGTCCTGACACACTGTGAGACCCCACACACCCCTGGCAGGATCCCGACACACTGTGAGACCCCACACACCCCTGGCAGGATCCCGACACACTGTGAGACTCCACACACCCCTGACAGGGTCCTGACACACTGTGAGACCCCACACACCCCTGACAGGGTCCTGACACACTGTGAGACTCCACACACCCCTGACAGGATCCTGACACTCTGTGAGACCCCACACACACCGCTGGCAGGGTCCTGACACACTGTGAGACCCCACACACCCCTGGCAGGATCCCGACACACTGTGAGACCCCACACACCCCTGGCAGGGTGCTGATACACTGTGAGACCCCACACACCCCTGACAGGGGCCTGACACACTGTGAGACCCCACACACCCCTGGCAGGATCCCGACACACTGTGAGACTCCACACACCCCTGACAGGATCCTGACACTCTGTGAGACCCCACACACCCCTGGCAGGGTCCTGACACTCTGTGAGACCCCACACACCTCTGGCAGGATCCCGACACACTGTGAGACCCCACACACCCCTGGCAGGGTGCTGATACACTGTGAGACCCCACACTCCCCTGGCAGGGTGCTGATACACTGTGAGACCCCACACTCCCCTGGCAGGATCCCGACACACTGTGAGACCCCACACACCCCTGGCAGGGTGCTGATACACTGTGAGACCCCACACTCCCCTGGCAGGGTGCTGATACACTGTGAGACCCCACACTCCCCTGGCAGGATCCTGACACTCTGTGAGACCCCACACACCCCTGGCAGGGTCCTGACACACTGTGTGACCCCACACACCCCTGGCAGGATCCCGACACACTGTGAGACCCCACACACCCCTGACAGGATCCCGACACACTGTGAGACCCCACACACCCCTGACAGGATCCCGACACACAGTGAGACTCCACACACCCCTGACAGGGTCCTGACACTCTGTGAGACGCCACACACACCGCTGGCAGGGTCCTGACACACTGTGAGACCCCACACACCCCTGGCAGGATCCCGACACACAGTGAGACTCCACACACCCCTGACAGGGTCCTGACACTCTGTGAGACCCCACACACACCGCTGGCAGGGTCCTGACACACTGTGAGACCCCACACACCCCTGGCAGGATCCCGACACACTGTGAGACCCCACACACCCCTGGCAGGGTCCTGACACTCCGTGAGACCCCCACACACCCCTGGCAGTGTCCTGACACTCTGTGAGACCCCACACACCCCTGGCAGGATCCCGACACACTGTGAGACTCCACACACACCCCTGACAGGGTCCTGACACACTGTGAGACCCCAAACACCCCTGACAGGGTCCTGACACTCTGTGAGACCCCACACACACCGCTGGCAGGGTCCTGACACACTGTGAGACCCACACACACCCCTGGCAGGATCCCGACACACTGTGAGACCCCACACACCCCTGGCAGGATCCCGACACACTGTGAGACCCCACACTCCCCTGGCAGGGTGCTGATACACTGTGAGACCCCACACTCCCCTGGCAGGATCCCGACACACTGTGAGACCCCACACACCCCTGACAGGATCCCGACACACTGTGTGACCCCCACACACCCCTGGCAGGATCCCGACACACTGTGAGACCCCACACACCCCTGACAGGATCCCGACACACTGTGAGACCCCACACACCCCTGGCAGGATCCCGACACACTGTGAGACCCCACACACCCCTGGCAGGATCCCGACACACAGTGAGACCCCACACACCCCTGGCAGGATCCCGACACACTGTGAGACTCCACACACCCCTGACAGGGTCCTGACACACTGTGAGACCCCACACACCCCTGGCAGGATCCCGACACACTGTGAGACCCCACACACCCCTGGCAGGGTCCTGACACTCCATGAGACCCCACACACCCCTGGCAGTGTCCTGACACACTGTGAGACCCCACACAGCCCTGGCTGGGTCCTGACACACTGTGAGACCCCACACACCCCTGGCAGGGTCCTGACACTCTGTGAGACCCCACACACCCCTGGGAGTATCCCGACACACTGTGAGACCCCACACACCCCTGACAGGGTCCTGACACACTGTGAGACCCCACACACACCCCTGGCAGAGTCCTGACTCTCCGTGAGACCCCACACACTCCGCTGGCAGGGTCCTGACACTCTGTGAGAACCCACACACTCCACTGGCAGGATCCCGACACTCTGTGAGACTCCACACACCCCTGGCAGGGTCCCGACACACTGTGAGACCCCACACACCCCTGGCAGGGTCCCGACACACAGTGAGACCCCACACACTCCGCTGGCAGGGTCCTGACACACTGTGAGAGCCCACACACCCCTGGCAGTGTCCCGACACACAGTGAGACCCCACACACTCCGCTGGCAGGGTCCTGACACTCTGTGAGACCCCACACACTCCTGACAGGGTTCTGACACTCTGTGAGACTCCACACACCCCTGGCAGGGTCCCGACACACTGTGAGACCCCACAGACCCTTGGCAGGGTCCCGACACACTGTGAGACCCCACACACCCCTGGCAGGGTCCTGACACACTGTGAGACCCCACACACCCCTGGCAGGGTCCCGACACACTGTTTGACCCCACACACCCCTGGCAGGGTCCTGACTCACTGTGAGAGCCCACACACCCCGACAGGGTCCTGATATACTGTGAGACCCCACACACCCCTGGCAGGGTCCTGTTACACTGTGTGACCCCACACACCCCTGGCAGGGTCCCGACACACAGTGAGACCCCACACACTCCGCTGGCAGGATCCCGACACTCTGTGAGACTCCACACACCCCTGGCAGGGGCCTGACTCACTGTGAGAGCCCACACACCCCTGACAGGGTCCCGACACACAGTGAGACCCCACACACTCCGCTGGCAGGGTCCTGACACACTGTGAGAGCCCACACACCCCTGGCAGGGTCCTGACACACAGTGAGACCCCACACACTCCGCTGGCAGGGTCCTGA
Organism: Hypanus sabinus; assembly: GCF_030144855.1. Lineage (NCBI taxonomy): Eukaryota > Metazoa > Chordata > Chondrichthyes > Myliobatiformes > Dasyatidae > Hypanus > Hypanus sabinus. The sequence goes on from NW_026781307.1 coordinate 1,739,343, forward strand.
CACACAGTGAGACCCCAGACGCCCCTGGCAGGGTCCTGACACACTGTGAGACCCCACACACCCCTGACAGGGTCCTGATACACCGTGAGACCCCACACATCTCTGGCAGGGTCATGACACAGTGCGAGATCCCACAACACCCCTGACAGGGTCCTGACACACTGTGAGACCCCACACAGACCTGGCAGGGTGCTGATACACTGTGAGACCCCACACTCCCCTGGCAGGATCCCGACACACTGTGAGACCCCACACACCCCTGACAGGATCCCGACACACTGTGTGACCCCACACACCCCTGGCAGGATCCCGACACTCTGTGAGACTGCACACACCCCTGGCAGGGTCCTGACACTCTGTGAGAGCCCACACACCCCTGGCAGGGTCCCGACACACAGTGAGACCCCACACACTCCGCTGGCAGGATCCCGACACACTCTGAGACCCCACACACCCCTGACAGGATCCCGACACACTGTGAGACCCCAGACGCCCCTGGCAGGGTCCTGACACACTGTGAGACCCCACACACGCCTGGCAGGGTCCTGATACACTGTGAGACCCCACACATCTCTGGCAGGGTCATGACACAGTGTGAGACCCCACAACACCCCTGACAGGGTCCTGACACACTGTGAGACCCCACACAGACCTGGCAGGGTGCTGATACACTGTGAGACCCCACACTCCCCTGGCAGGATCCCGACACACTGTGAGACCCCACACACCCCTGACAGGATCCCGACACACTGTGATACCCCACACACCCCTGGCAGGATCCCGACACACTGTGAGACCCCACACACCCCTGGCAGGATCCCGACACACTGTGATACCCCACACACCCCTGGCAGGATCCCGACACACTGTGAGACCCCACACACCCCTGGCAGGATCCCGACACACTGTGAGACCCCACACACCCCTGACAGGGTCCTGACACTCTGTGAGACCCCACACACACTGCTGGCAGGGTCCTGACACACTGTGAGACCCCACTCACACCCCTGGCAGGATCCCGACAGACTGTGAGACCCCACACACCCCTGGCAGGATACCGACTCACTGTGAGACCCCACACTCCCTTGGCAGGGTGCTGATACACTGTGAGACCCCACACTCCCCTGGCAGGATCCCGACACACTGTGAGACCCCACACACCCCTGACAGGATCCCGACACACTGTGTGACCCCACACACCCCTGGCAGGATCCCGACACACTGTGAGACCCCACACACCCCTGACAGGATCCCGACACACTGTGAGACCCCACACACCCCTGGCAGGATCCCGACACACTGTGAGACTCCACACACCCCTGACAGGGTCCTGACACACTGTGAGACCCCACACACCCCTGGCAGGATCCCGACACACTGTGAGACCCCAAACACCCCTGGCAGGGTCCTGACACTCCGTGAGACCCCACACACCCCTGGCAGTGTCCTGACACTCTGTGAGACCCCACACAGCCCTGGCTGGGTCCTGACGCACTGTGAGACCCCACACACCCCTGGCAGGGTCCTGACACTCTGTGAGACCCCACACACCCCTGGGTGTATCCCGACACACTGTGAGACCCCACACACCCCTGACAGGGTCCTGACACACTGTGAGACCCCACACACACCCCTGGCAGGATCCCGACACTCTGTGAGACTCCACACACCCCTTGCAGGGTCCCGACACACTGTGAGACCCCACACACCCCTGGCAGGGTCCTGACTCACTGTGAGAGCCCACACACCCCTGGCCGGGTCCTGACACACTGTGAGACCCCACACACCCCTGGCAGGGTCCTGACTCACTGTGAGAGCCCACACACCCCTGGCAGGGTCCCGACACACAGTGAGACCCCACACACTCCGCTGGCAGGGTCCTGACACACAGTGAGACGCAGACGCCCCTGGCAGGGTCCTGATACACTGTGAGACCCCACACACCCCTGGCAGGGTCCTGATACACTGTGAGACCCCACACATCTCTGGCAGGGTCATGACACAGTGTGAGACCCCACAACACCCCTGACAGGGACCTGACACACTGTGAGACCCCACACAGACCTGGCAGGGTGCTGATACACTGTGAGACCCCACACTCCCCTGGCAGGATCCCGACACACTGTGAGACCCCACCCACCCCTGACAGGATCCCGACACACTGTGAGACCCCACACACCCCTGACAGGATCCCGACACACTGTGTGACCCCACACGCCCCTGGCAGGATCCCGACACACTGTGAGACCCCACACACCCCTGACAGGATCCCGACACACTGTGAGACCCCACACACCCCTGGCAGGATCCCGACACACTGTGAGACTCCACACACCCCTGACAGGGTCCTGACACACTGTGAGACCCCACACACCCCTGACAGGGTCCTGACACACTGTGAGACCCCACACACCCCTGGCAGGATCCCGACACACCTGTGAAACCCCACACACCCCTGGCAGGGTGCTGATACACTGTGAGACCCCACACTCCCCTGGCAGGATCCCGTCACACTGTGAGACCCCACACACCCCTGACAGGATCCCGACACACTGTGAGACCCCACACACCCCTGACTGGATCCCGACACACTGTGAGACCCCACACACCCCTGGCAGGATCCCGACACACTGTGAGACTCCACACACCCCTGACAGGGTCTTGACACACTGTGAGACCCCACACACCCCTGACAGGGTCCTGACACTCTGTGAAACCCCACACACCCCTGACAGGGTCCTGACACTCTGTGAGACCCCACACACCGCTGGCAGGGTCCTGACACACTGTGAGACCCCACACACCCCTGGCAGGTTCCCGACACACTGTGAGACCCCACACACCCCTGGCAGTGTCCTGACACTCCGTGAGACCCCACACACCCCTGGCAGTGTCCTGACACACTGTGAGACCCCACACAGCCCTGGCAGGGTCCTGACACACTGTGAGACCCCACACACCCCTGGCAGGGACCTGACACACTGTGAGACCCCACACACCCCTGGGAGGATCCCGACACACTGTGAGACCCCACACACCCCTGACAGGGTCCTGACACACTGTGAGACCCCACACACACCCCTGGCAGGGTCCTGACTCTCCGTGAGACGCCACACACCCCTGGCAGTGTCCTGACACACTGTGAGACCCCACACAGCCCTGGCAGAGTACTGACACACTGTGAGACCCCACACACCCCTGGCAGGGTCCTGACACACTATGAGACCCCACACACCCCTGGCAGGGTCCTGATAGACTGTGAGACCCCAAGCACCCCTGGCAGGGTCCTGACACACTGTGAGACCCAACATACACCCCTGACAGGGTCCTGACACACTGTGAGACCCCACACACCCCTGACAGGGTCCCGACACACTGTGAGACCCCACACACCCCTGGCAGGATCCCGACACACTGTGAGACTCCACACACCCCTGACAGGGTCTTGACACTCTGTGAGACCCCACACACCCCTGACAGGGTCCTGACACTCTGTGAGACCCCACACACCCCTGACAGGGTCCTGACACTCTGTGAGACCCCACACACCGCTGGCAGGGTCCTGACACACTGTGAGACCCCACACACCCCTGGCAGGTTCCCGACACACTGTGAGACCCCACACACCCCTGGCAGTGTCCTGACACTCCGTGAGACCCCACACACCCCTGGCAGTGTCCTGACACACTGTGAGACCCCACACAGCCCTGGCAGGGTCCTGACACACTGTGAGACCCCACACACCCCTGGCAGGGACCTGACACACTGTGAGACCCCACACACCCCTGGGAGGATCCCGACACACTGTGAGACCCCACACACCCCTGACAGGGTCCTGACACACTGTGAGACCCCACACACACCCCTGGCAGGGTCCTGACTCTCCGTGAGACGCCACACACCCCTGGCAGTGTCCTGACACACTGTGAGACCCCACACAGCCCTGGCAGAGTACTGACACACTGTGAGACCCCACACACCCCTGGCAGGGTCCTGACACACTATGAGACCCCACACACCCCTGGCAGGGTCCTGATACACTGTGAGACCCCAAGCACCCCTGGCAGGGTCCTGACACACTGTGAGACCCAACATACACCCCTGGCAGGGTCCTGATACACTGTGAGACCCCACACACCCCTGACAGGGTCCTGACACACTGTGAGACCCCACACACCCCTGGCAGGGTCCTGACACTCTGTGAGACCGCACACACCCCGGACAGGGTCCTGACACTCTGTGAGACCCCAAACTCCCCTGGCAGGGTCCCGACATTCTGTGAGACCCCACACACCCCTGGCAGGGTCCTGACTCTTCGTTAGACCCGACACACACCCCTGACAGGGTCCTGACACTCTGTGAGACCCCACACACACCCCTGATAGGGTCCTGACACTCTGTGAGACCCCACACACACCCCTGCCAGAGTCCTGACATTCTGTGAGACCCCACAAACACCGCTGGCAGAGTCCTGACACACTGTGAGACCCCACACACCCCTGGCAGGGTCCTGACACACTGTGAGACCCCACACACCCCTGGCAGGGTCCCGACACACTGTTTGACCCCACACACCCCTGGCAGGGTCCTGACTCACTGTGAGAGCCCACACACCCCTGGCCGGGTCCTGACACACTGTGAGAGCCCACACACCGCTGGCAGGGTCCTGATACACTGTGAGACCCCACACACACCCCTGATAGGGTCCTGACACTCTGTGAGACCCCACACACACCCCTGATAGGGTCCTGACACTCTGTGAGACCCCACACACACCCCTGCCAGAGTCCTGACATTCTGTGAGACCCCACAAACACCGCTGGCAGAGTCCTGACACACTGTGAGACCCCACACACCCCTGGCAGGGTCCTGACACACTGTGAGACCCCACACACCCCTGGCAGGGTCCCGACACACTGTTTGACCCCACACACCCCTGACAGGGTCCCGACACACTGTGAGACCCCACCCACCCCTGGCAGGGTCCTGACTCACTGTGAGACCCCACACACACCCCTGATAGGGTCCTGACACTCTGTGAGACCCCACACACACCCCTGCCAGAGTCCTGACATTCTGTGAGACCCCACAAACACCGCTGGCAGAGTCCTGACACACTGTGAGACCCCACACACCCCTGGCAGGGTCCTGACACACTGTGAGACCCCACACACCCCTGGCAGGGTCCTGATACACTGTGAGACCCCACACACCCCTGGCAGGGTCCCGACACACTGTTTGACCCCACACACCCCTGGCAGGGTACTGACTCACTGTGAGACCCCACACACCCCTGGCAGGGTCCCGACACACTGTTTGACCCCACACACCCCTGGCAGGGTCCTGACTCACTGTGAGAGCCCACACACCCCTGGCCGGGTCCTGACACACTGTGAGAGCCCACACACCCCTGGCAGGGTCCTGATACACTGTGAGACCCCACACACCCCTGGCAGGGTCCCGACACACAGTGAGACCCCACACACTCCGCTGGCTGGGTCCTGACACACTGTGAGACTCCACACACCCCTGGCAGGGTCCCGACACACTGTGAGACCCCACCCACCCCTGGCAGGGTCCTGACTCACTGTGAGAGCCCACACACCCCTGGCAGGGTCCCGACACACAGTGAGACCCCACACACTCCGCTGGCAGGGTCCTGACACACTGTGAGACCCCACACACCCCTGGCAGGGTCCCGACACACAGTGAGACCCCACACACCCCTGGCAGGGTCCTGACACACTGTGAGACCCCACACACCCCTGACAGCGTCCTGACACACTGTGAGACCCCACACACCCCTGACAGGGTCCTGACACACTGTGAGACCCCACACACCCCTGGCAGGGTCCCGACACACAGTGAAACCCCACACACCCCTGGCAGGGTCCTGACACACTGTGAGACCCCACACACCCCTGACAGCGTCCTGACACACTGTGAGACCCCACACACCCCTGACAGGGTCCTGACACACTGTGAGACCCCACACACCCCTGGCAGGGTCCTGATACACTGTGAGACCCCACACACCCCTGGCAGGGTCCCGACACACTGTGAGACCCCGCACACCCCTGGCAGGGTCCCGACACACTGTGAGACCCCACACACCCCTGGCAGGGTCCTGACACACTGTGAGACCCCACACACCCCTGGCAGGGTCCCGACACACTGTTTGACCCCACACACCCCTGGCCGGGTCCTGACACACTGTGAGAGCCCACGCACCCCTGGCAGGGTCCTGTTACACTGTGAGACCCCACGCACCCCTGGCAGGGTCCCGACACACAGTGAGACCCCACACACTCCGCTGGCAGGGTCCTGACACTCTGTGAGACCCCACACACTCCGCTAGCAGGGTCCTGACACACTGTGAGACCCCACAAACCCCTGGGAGGGTCCCGACACTCTGTGAGACTCCACACACCCCTGGCAGGGTCCCGACACACTGTGAGACCCCACACACCCCTGGCAGGGTCCTGACACTCTGTGAGACCGCACACACCCCGGACAGGGTCCTGACACTCTGTGAGTCCCCAAACTCCCCTGGCAGGGTCCCGACATTCTGTGAGACCCCACACACCCCTGGCAGGGTCCTGACTCTTCGTTAGACCCGACACACACCCCTGACAGGGTCCTGACACTCTGTGAGACCCCACACACACCCCTGATAGGGTCCTGACACTCTGTGAGACCCCACACACACCCCTGCCAGAGTCCTGACATTCTGTGAGACCCCACAAACACCGCTGGCAGAGTCCTGACACACTGTGAGACCCCACACACCCCTGGCAGGGTCCTGACACACTGTGAGACCCCACACACCCCTGGCAGGGTCCCGACACACTGTTTGACCCCACACACCCCTGGCAGGGTCCTGACTCACTGTGAGAGCCCTCACACCCCTGGCCGGGTCCTGACACACTGTGAGAGCCCACACACCCCTGGCAGGGTCCTGACACACTGTGAGAGCCCACACACCCCTGGCAGGGTCCCGACACACAGTGAGACCCCACACACTCCGCTGGCAGGGTCCTGACACACTGTGAGACTCCACACACCCCTGGCAGGGTCCCGACACACTGTGAGACCCCACCCACCCCTGACAGGGTCCTGACTCACTGTGAGACCCCACACACACCCCTGATAGGGTCCTGACACTCTGTGAGACCCCACACACACCCCTGCCAGAGTCCTGACATTCTGTGAGACCCCACAAACACCGCTGGCAGAGTCCTGACACACTGTGAGACCCCACACACCCCTGGCAGGGTCCTGACACACTGTGAGACCCCACACACCCCTGGCAGGTTCCCGACACACTGTGAGACCCCACACACCCCTGGCAGTGTCCTGACACTCCGTGAGACCCCACACACCCCTGGCAGTGTCCTGACACACTGTGAGACCCCACACAGCCCTGGCAGGGTCCTGACACACTGTGAGACCCCACACACCCCTGGCAGGGACCTGACACACTGTGAGACCCCACACACCCCTGGGAGGATCCCGACACACTGTGAGACCCCACACACCCCTGACAGGGTCCTGACACACTGTGAGACCCCACACACACCCCTGGCAGGGTCCTGACTCTCCGTGAGACGCCACACACCCCTGGCAGTGTCCTGACACACTGTGAGACCCCACACAGCCCTGGCAGAGTACTGACACACTGTGAGACCCCACACACCCCTGGCAGGGTCCTGACACACTATGAGACCCCACACACCCCTGGCAGGGTCCTGATAGACTGTGAGACCCCAAGCACCCCTGGCAGGGTCCTGACACACTGTGAGACCCAACATACACCCCTGACAGGGTCCTGACACACTGTGAGACCCCACACACCCCTGACAGGGTCCCGACACACTGTGAGACCCCACACACCCCTGGCAGGATCCCGACACACTGTGAGACTCCACACACCCCTGACAGGGTCTTGACACTCTGTGAGACCCCACACACCCCTGACAGGGTCATGACACTCTGTGAGACCCCACACACCCCTGACAGGGTCCTGACACTCTGTGAGACCCCACACACCGCTGGCAGGGTCCTGACACACTGTGAGACCCCACACACCCCTGGCAGGTTCCCGACACACTGTGAGACCCCACACACCCCTGGCAGTGTCCTGACACTCCGTGAGACCCCACACACCCCTGGCAGTGTCCTGACACACTGTGAGACCCCACACAGCCCTGGCAGGGTCCTGACACACTGTGAGACCCCACACACCCCTGGCAGGGACCTGACACACTGTGAGACCCCACACACCCCTGGGAGGATCCCGACACACTGTGAGACCCCACACACCCCTGACAGGGTCCTGACACACTGTGAGACCCCACACACACCCCTGGCAGGGTCCTGACTCTCCGTGAGACGCCACACACCCCTGGCAGTGTCCTGACACACTGTGAGACCCCACACAGCCCTGGCAGAGTACTGACACACTGTGAGACCCCACACACCCCTGGCAGGGTCCTGACACACTATGAGACCCCACACACCCCTGGCAGGGTCCTGATACACTGTGAGACCCCAAGCACCCCTGGCAGGGTCCTGACACACTGTGAGACCCAACATACACCCCTGGCAGGGTCCTGATACACTGTGAGACCCCACACACCCCTGACAGGGTCCTGACACACTGTGAGACCCCACACACCCCTGGCAGGGTCCTGACACTCTGTGAGACCGCACACACCCCGGACAGGGTCCTGACACTCTGTGAGACCCCAAACTCCCCTGGCAGGGTCCCGACATTCTGTGAGACCCCACACACCCCTGGCAGGGTCCTGACTCTTCGTTAGACCCGACACACACCCCTGACAGGGTCCTGACACTCTGTGAGACCCCACACACACCCCTGATAGGGTCCTGACACTCTGTGAGACCCCACACACACCCCTGCCAGAGTCCTGACATTCTGTGAGACCCCACAAACACCGCTGGCAGAGTCCTGACACACTGTGAGACCCCACACACCCCTGGCAGGGTCCTGACACACTGTGAGACCCCACACACCCCTGGCAGGGTCCCGACACACTGTTTGACCCCACACACCCCTGGCAGGGTCCTGACTCACTGTGAGAGCCCACACACCCCTGGCCGGGTCCTGACACACTGTGAGAGCCCACACACCGCTGGCAGGGTCCTGATACACTGTGAGACCCCACACACCCCTGGCAGGGTCCTGACACACTGTGAGAGCCCACACACCCCTGACAGGGTCCTGATACACTGTGAGACCCCACACACCCCTGGCAGGGTCCCGACACACAGTGAGACCCCACACACTCCGCTGGCAGGGTCCTGACACACTGTGAGACTCCACACACCCCTGGCAGGGTCCCGACACACTGTGAGACCCCACCCACCCCTGGCAGGGTCCTGACTCACTGTGAGACCCCACACACACCCCTGATAGGGTCCTGACACTCTGTGAGACCCCACACACTCCCCTGCCAGAGTCCTGACATTCTGTGAGACCCCACAAACACCGCTGGCAGAGTCCTGACACACTGTGAGACCCCACACACCCCTGGCAGGGTCCTGACACACTGTGAGACCCCACACACCCCTGGCAGGGTCCTGATACACTGTGAGACCCCACACACCCCTGGCAGGGTCCCGACACACTGTTTGACCCCACACACCCCTGGCAGGGTACTGACTCACTGTGAGACCCACCACACCCCTGGCAGGGTCCCGACACACTGTTTGACCCCACACACCCCTGCAGGGTCCTGACTCACTGTGAGAGCCCACACACCCCTGGCCGGGTCCTGACACACTGTGAGAGCCCACACACCCCTGGCAGGGTCCTGATACACTGTGAGACCCCACACACCCCTGGCAGGGTCCCGACACACAGTGAGACCCACACACTCCGCTGGCTGGGTTCCTGACACACTGGAGACTCCACACACCCCTGCAGGGTCCCGACACACTGTGAGACCCCCACCCACCCCTGGCAGGGTCCTGACTCACTGTGAGAGCCCACACACCCCTGGCAGGGTCCCGACACACAGTGAGACCCCACACACTCCGCTGGCAGGGTCCTGACACACTGTGAGACCCCACACACCCCTGGCAGGGTCCCGACACACAGTGAGACCCCACACACCCCTGGCAGGGTCCTGACACACTGTGAGACCCCACACACCCCTGACAGCGTCCTGACACCTGTGAGGACCCCACACACCCCTGACAGGGTCCTGACACACTGTGAGACCCCACACACCCCTGGCAGGGTCCCGACACACAGTGAAACCCCACACACCCCTGGCAGGGTCCTGACACACTGTGAGACCCCACACACACCCTGACAGCGTCCTGACACACTGTGAGACCCCACACACCCCTGACAGGGTCCTGACACACTGTGAGACCCCACACACCCCTGGCAGGTCCTGATACACTGTGAGACCCCACACACCCCTGGCAGGGTCCCGACACACTGTGAGACCCCGCACACCCCTGGCAGGGTCCCGACACACTGTGAGACCCCACACACCCCGGCAGGGTCCTGACACACTGTGAGACCCCACACACCCCTGGCAGGGTCCCGACACACTGTTTGACCCCACACACCCCTGGCCTGGGTCCTGACACACTGTGAGAGCCCACGCACCCCTGGCAGGGTCCTGTTACACTGTGAGACCCCACGCACCCCTGGCAGGGTCCCGACACACAGTGAGACCCCACACACTCCGCTGGCAGGGTCCTGACACTCTGTGAGACCCCACACACTCCGCTAGCAGGGTCCTGACACACTGTGAGACCCCACAAACCCCTGGGAGGGTCCCGACACTCGTGAGACTCCACACACCCCTGGCAGGGTCCCGACACACTGTGAGACCCCACACACCCCTGGCAGGGTCCTGACACTCTGTGAGACCGCACACACCCCGGACAGGGTCCTGACACTCTGTGAGTCCCCAAACTCCCCTGGCAGGGTCCCGACATTCTGTGAGACCCCACACACCCTGGCAGGGTCCTGACTCTTCGTTAGACCCGACACACACCCCTGACAGGGTCCTGACACTCTGTGAGACCCCACACACACCCCTGATAGGGTCCTGACACTCTGTGAGACCCCACACACACCTACCCTGCCAGAGTCCTGACATTCTGTGAGACCCCACAAACACCGCTGGCAGAGTCCTGACACACTGTGAGACCCCACACACCCCTGGCAGGACCTGACACACTGTGAGACCCCACACACCCTGGCAGGGTCCCGACACACTGTTTGACCCCACACACCCCTGGCAGGGTCCTGACTCACTGTGAGAGCCCTCACACCCCTGGCCGGGTCCTGACACACTGTGAGAGCCCACACACCCCTGGCAGGGTCCTGACACACTGTGAGAGCCCACACACCCCTGGCAGGGTCCCGACACACAGTGAGACCCCACACACTCCGCTGGCAGGGTCCTGACACACTGTGAGACTCCACACACCCCTGGCAGGGTCCCGACACACTGTGAGACCCCACCCACCCCTGACAGGGTCCTGACTCACTGTGAGACCCCACACACACCCCTGATAGGGTCCTGACACTCTGTGAGACCCCACACACACCCCTGCCAGAGTCCTGACATTCTGTGAGACCCACAAACACCGCTGGCAGAGTCCTGACACACTGTGAGACCCCACACACCCCTGCAGGGTCCTGACACACTGTGAGACCCCACACACCCCTGGCAGGGTCCCGACACACTGTTTGACCCCACACACCCCTGGCAGGGTCCTGACTCACTGTGAGACCACACAACACCCCTGACAGGGTCCTGACTCACTGTGAGACCCCACACACCCTGGCAGAGTCCTGACACACAGTGAGACCCCACACACCCCTGGCCGGGTCCTGACACACAGTGAGACCCCACACACCCCCTGGCAGGGTCCTGACACCTTGTGAGACCCAACACACCGCTGGCAGGGTCCTGATACACTGTGAGAGCCCACACACCCCTGGCAGGGTCCTGACACACAGTGAGAGCCCACACACCCCTGGCAGGGTCCTGACACACAGTGAGAGCCCACACACCCCTGGCAGGGTCCCGACACACTGTTTGACCCCACACACCCCTGGCAGGGTCCTGACTCACTGTGAGAGCCCACACACCCCTGGCCGGGTCCTGACACACTGTGAGAGCCCACACACCCCTGGCAGGGTCCTGACACACTGTGAGACCCCACACACCGCTGGCAGGGTCCTGATACACTGTGAGACCCCACACACCCCTGGCAGGGTCCTGACACACTGTGAGAGCCCACACACCCCTGGCAGGGTCCTGATACACTGTGAGACCCCACACACCCCTGGCAGGGTCCCGACACACAGTGAGACCCCACACACTCCGCTGGCAGGGTCCTGACACACTGTGAGACTCCACACACCCCTGGCAGGGTCCCGACACACTGTGAGACCCCACCCACCCCTGGCAGGGTCCTGACTCACTGTGAGACCCCACACACACCCCTGATAGGGTCCTGACACTCTGTGAGACCCCACACACACCCCTGACAGGGTCCTGACACACTGTGAGACCCCACACACCCCTCACAGGGTCCTGACACACTGTGAGACCCCACACACCCCTGGCAGGGTCCTGACACACTGTGAGACCCCACACACCCCTGGCAGGGTCCCGACACACTGTTTGACCCCACACACCCCTGGCAGGGTCCTGACTCACTGTGAGACCACACAATACCCCTGACAGGGTCCTGACTCACTGTGAGAGCCCACACACCGCTGGCAGGGTCCTGACACACTGTGAGACCCCACACACCCCTGGCAGGGTCCCGACACACTGTGAGACCCCACACGCCCCTGGCAGGGTCCCGACACACTGTTTGACCCCACACACCCCTGGCAGGGTCCTGACTCACTGTGAGAGCCCACACACCCCTGGCCGGGTCCTGACACACTGTGAGACCCCACACACCGCTGGCAGGGTCCTGATACACTGTGAGAGCCCACACACCCCTGGCAGGGTCCTGATACACTGTGAGACCCCACAAACACCGCTGGCAGTGTCCTGACACACTGTGAGACCCCACACACCCCTGGCAGGGTCCTGACACACTGTGAGACCCCACACACCCCTGGCAGGGTCCCGACACACTGTTTGACCCCACACACCCCTGGCAGGGTCCTGACTCACTGTGAGACCACACAACACCCCTGACAGGGTCCTGACTCACTGTGAGACCCCACACACCCCTGGCAGAGTCCTGACACACAGTGAGACCCCACACACCCCTGGCCGGGTCCTGACACACAGTGAGACCCCACACACCCCTGGCAGGGTCCTGACACCTTGTGAGACCCCACACACCGCTGGCAGGGTCCTGATACACTGTGAGAGCCCACACACCCCTGGCAGGGTCCTGACACACAGTGAGAGCCCACACACCCCTGGCAGGGTCCTGACACACAGTGAGAGCCCACACACCCCTGGCAGGGTCCCGACACACTGTTTGACCCCACACACCCCTGGCAGGGTCCTGACTCACTGTGAGAGCCCACACACCCCTGGCCGGGTCCTGACACACTGTGAGAGCCCACACACCCCTGGCAGGGTCCTGACACACTGTGAGACCCCACACACCGCTGGCAGGGTCCTGATACACTGTGAGACCCCACACACCCCTGGCAGGGTCCTGACACACTGTGAGAGCCCACACACCCCTGGCAGGGTCCTGATACACTGTGAGACCCCACACACCCCTGGCAGGGTCCCGACACACAGTGAGACCCCACACACTCCGCTGGCAGGGTCCTGACACACTGTGAGACTCCACACACCCCTGGCAGGGTCCCGACACACTGTGAGACCCCACCCACCCCTGGCAGGGTCCTGACTCACTGTGAGACCCCACACACACCCCTGATAGGGTCCTGACACTCTGTGAGACCCCACACACACCCCTGACAGGGTCCTGACACACTGTGAGACCCCACACACCCCTGACAGGGTCCTGACACACTGTGAGACCCCACACACCCCTGGCAGGGTCCTGACACACTGTGAGACCCCACACACCCCTGGCAGGGTCCCGACACACTGTTTGACCCCACACACCCCTGGCAGGGTCCTGACTCACTGTGAGACCACACAACACCCCTGACAGGGTCCTGACTCACTGTGAGAGCCCACACACCGCTGGCAGGGTCCTGACACACTGTGAGACCCCACACACCCCTGGCAGGGTCCCGACACACTGTGAGACCCCACACACCCCTGGCAGGGTCCCGACACACTGTTTGACCCCACACACCCCTGGCAGGGTCCTGACTCACTGTGAGAGCCCACACACCCCTGGCCGGGTCCTGACACACTGTGAGACCCCACACACCGCTGGCAGGGTCCTGATACACTGTGAGAGCCCACACACCCCTGGCAGGGTCCTGATACACTGTGAGACCCCACACACCCCTGGCAGGGTCCCGACACACAGTGAGACCCCACACACTCTGCTGGCAGGGTCCTGACACACTGTGAGACTCCACACACCCCTGGCAGGGTCCCGACACACTGTGAGACCCCACCCACCCCTGGCAGGGTCCTGACTCACTGTGAGAGCCCACACACCCCTGGCAGGGTCCCGACACACAGTGAGACCCCACACACTCCGCTGGCAGGGTCCTGACACACTGTGAGACCCCACACACCCCTGGCAGGGTCCCGACACACAGTGAGACCCCACACACCCCTGGCAGGGTCCTGACACACTGTGAGACCCCACACACCCCTGACAGCGTCCTGACACACTGTGAGACCCCACACACCCCTGACAGGGTCCTGACACACAGTGAGAGCCCACACACCCCTGGCAGGGTCCTGACACACAGTGAGAGCCCACACACCCCTGGCAGGGTCCCGACACACTGTTTGACCCCACACACCCCTGGCAGGGTCCTGACTCACTGTGAGAGCCCACACACCCCTGGCCGGGTCCTGACACACTGTGAGAGCCCACACACCCCTGGCAGGGTCCTGACACACTGTGAGACCCCACACACCGCTGGCAGGGTCCTGATACACTGTGAGACCCCACACACCCCTGGCAGGGTCCTGACACACTGTGAGAGCCCACACACCCCTGGCAGGGTCCTGATACACTGTGAGACCCCACACACCCCTGGCAGGGTCCCGACACACAGTGAGACCCCACACACTCCGCTGGCAGGGTCCTGACACACTGTGAGACTCCACACACCCCTGGCAGGGTCCCGACACACTGTGAGACCCCACCCACCCCTGGCAGGGTCCTGACTCACTGTGAGACCCCACACACACCCCTGATAGGGTCCTGACACTCTGTGAGACCCCACACACACCCCTGACAGGGTCCTGACACACTGTGAGACCCCACACACCCCTGACAGGGTCCTGACACACTGTGAGACCCCACACACCCCTGGCAGGGTCCTGACACACTGTGAGACCCCACACACCCCTGGCAGGGTCCCGACACACTGTTTGACCCCACACACCCCTGGCAGGGTCCTGACTCACTGTGAGACCACACAATACCCCTGACAGGGTCCTGACTCACTGTGAGAGCCCACACACCGCTGGCAGGGTCCTGACACACTGTGAGACCCCACACACCCCTGGCAGGGTCCCGACACACTGTGAGACCCCACACACCCCTGGCAGGGTCCCGACACACTGTTTGACCCCACACACCCCTGGCAGGGTCCTGACTCACTGTGAGAGCCCACACACCCCTGGCCGGGTCCTGACACACTGTGAGACCCCACACACCGCTGGCAGCGTCCTGATACACTGTGAGAGCCCACACACCCCTGGCAGGGTCCTGATACACTGTGAGACCCCACACACCCCTGGCAGGGTCCCGACACACAGTGAGACCCCACACACTCCGCTGGCAGGGTCCTGACACACTGTGAGACTCCACACACCCCTGGCAGGGTCCCGACACACTGTGAGACCCCACCCACCCCTGGCAGGGTCCTGACTCACTGTGAGAGCCCACACACCCCTGGCAGGGTCCCGACACACAGTGAGACCCCACACACTCCGCTGGCAGGGTCCAGACACACTGTGAGACCCCACACACCCCTGGCAGGGTCCCGACACACAGTGAGACCCCACACACCCCTGGCAGGGTCCTGACACACTGTGAGACCCCACACACCCCTGACAGCGTCCTGACACACTGTGAGACCCCACACACCCCTGACAGGGTCCTGACACACTGTGAGACCCCACACACCCCTGGCAGGGTCCCGACACACAGTGAGACCCCACACACCCCTGGCAGGGTCCTGACACACTGTGAGACCCCACACACCCCTGACAGCGTCCTGACACACTGTGAGACCCCACACACCCCTGACAGGGTCCTGACACACTGTGAGACCCCACACACCCCTGGCAGGGTCCTGATACACTGTGAGACCCCACACACCCCTGGCAGGGTCCCGACACACTGTGAGACCCCGCACACCCCTGGCAGGGTCCCGACACACTGTGAGACCCCACACACCCCTGGCAGGGTCCTGACACACTGTGAGACCCCACACACCCCTGGCAGGGTCCCGACACACTGTTTGACCCCACACACCCCTGGCCGGGTCCTGACACACTGTGAGAGCCCACGCACCCCTGGCAGGGTCCTGTTACACTGTGAGACCCCACGCACCCCTGGCAGGGTCCCGACACACAGTGAGACCCCACACACTCCGCTGGCAGGGTCCTGACACTCTGTGAGACCCCACACACTCCGCTGGCAGGGTCCTGACACACTGTGAGACCCCACAAACCCCTGGGAGGGTCCCGACACTCTGTGAGACTCCACACACCCCTGGCAGGGTCCCGACACACTGTGAGACCCCACACACCCCTGGCAGGGTCCTGATTCACTGTGAGAGCCCACACACCCCTGGCCGGGTCCTGATACACTGTGAGACCCCACACACCCCTGGCAGGGTCCCGACACACAGTGAGACCGCACACACTCCGCTGGCAGGGTCCTGACACACTGTGAGACCCCACACACCCCTGACGTGGTCCTGACACACTGTGAGACCCCACACACCCCTGGCAGGGTCCTGACACTCTGTGAGAGCCCACACACACCTGGCAGGGTCCTGACACACAGTGAGACCCCAGACGCCCCTGGCAGGGTCCTGACACACTGTGAGACCCCACACACTCCGCTGGCAGGGTCCTGACACACTGTGAGACCCCACACACCCCTGACGTGGTCCTGACACACTGTGAGACCCCACACACCCCTGGCAGGGTCCTGACACTCTGTGAGAGCCCACACACCCCTGGCAGGGTCCTGACACACTGTGAGACCCCACACACTCCGCTGGCAGGGTCCTGACACACTGTGAGAGCCCACACACCCCTGACAGGGTCCTGACACACTGTGAGACCCCACACACTCCGCTGGCAGGGTCCTGACACTCTGTGAGAGCCCACACACACCTGGCAGGGTCCTGACACACAGTGAGACCCCAGACGCCCCTGGCAGGGTCCTGACACACTGTGAGACCCCACACACCCCTGGCAGGGTCCTGACACACTGTGAGACCCCACACACCCCTGGCAGGATCCCGACACACTGTGAGACCCCACACACCCCTGGCAGGATCCAGACACACTGTGAGACCCCACACACCCCTGGCAGGGTCCTGACACACTGTGAGACCCCACACACCCCTGGCAGGGTCCCGACACACTGTGAGAGCCCAGATGCCCCTGGCAGGGTCCTGACACACTGTGAGACCCCACACACCCCTGGCAGGGTCCTGACACACTGTGAGACCCCACACACCCCTGACAGGGTCCTGACACACTGTGAGACCCCACACACTCTGAGAACCCTGTCAGGCACTAAAGAATCGGTGCGAGATTAGAAGGAAAGTAATACTGAGGAGCTGTTCATGGGTTCATTGCCCATTCGGGAATCCGGCGGTGGAGGGGGAGCAGCTGTTTTTGAATAATGAGACCACTCACATTCGCCTGCACCGCTACCACTCGCCGGATGTTCTTTTCTCCACTATCCTCTATCAACTTCAGAGGCGGTTAAGGCCATAAGACACAGGAGCAGAATCAGGCCCTTCAGCCCACCGAGTCTGCACCGCCATTCCATCAGGGCTGATCCTGAAAGTCCCGCCGAGTCCGGCGTCCCCTGTCGTCCCACGGCGACGGTCGCCGAGGTCGCAGCTCTTCCCGATTCCGATGTTTGGGCTGAACCCTGTGACCGCGCCCGCGTGCTTTCAGGGCCACGCCGCCGGCCGATCGGACCTGCGCAAGAGCGAGCAGGTGTCGCTGGCGGGAGCCGCCGCCGGGACACGCCCCCCCCCCGCCCCCCCGCGAGGCGACTCGGACAGGAGACGATAAAGTAGCAAACGTGACGGTCGGGGGGGGGGTGGGGAGGAACCCTCGGGTGGGCAGCGGCGGAGGTCGGAGGTGTGGTGCCTAAGCGTGCAGGGGGGAGTGAGGGTGCTGCGGGGCCGTGGAGAGGAGGGGCCAACGTGCAGCTAGGCTCAGTGGGGGCTGCCGAACCATCTTCATGGCTGGAGCCATTGACGAGCCTGTCAGCTTGGAGATCGGGGGTATGGCGGGTGGAGAGGCATGGGTACAGGCCAACACCCAGCCCCCAGACACTAGGCAGCGTCGCTCCATCCCAAGCAATCGGTTTATTGACATTAGTTTTGCTAGAGAGGCTCCAGAGGATTTAAACTAGATACGAGGGGTGAGGGACACCAGAGAGTCGGGACAGATGTATGGGAGAAGGGAGAAAAAGACAGTAAAGTTCTTTGTACTGTTAGAGATAAACAGAGAGGAGGAGGTGGGGAATTTCTTAAATGCATTTATTTCAATGCTAGGAGCATTGTAAGAAATGTGGATGAGCTTAGAGCATGGATTGATACCTGGAATTATGATGTTGTCGCTATTAGTGAAACATGGTTGCAGGAGGGGTGTGATTGGCAACTAAATATTCCTGGATTTCATTACTTCAGGTGTGATAGAGTCGGAGGGGCCAGAGTGGGAGGTGTTGCGTTGCTTGTCAGACGAAATATTATAATGGTACTCTGGCAGAACAGATTAGAGGGCTCGTCTAGGGAGGCTATTTGGGTGGAATTGAGGAATGGGAAAGGTGTAGTAACACTTATAGGGGTGTATTATAGACCACCTAATGGGGAGAGAGAATTGGAGGAGCAAATTTGCAAGGAGATGGCAGATATTTGTAGTAAGCACAAGGTTGTGATTGTTGGAGATTTTAATTTTCCACTCATAGACTGGGAAGCCCATTCTGTAAAAGGGCTGGATGGTTTGGAGTTTGTAAAATGTGTGCAGGATAGTTTTTTGCAGCAATGCATAGAGGTACCAACTAGAGAAGGGGCAGTGTTGGATTTTCTGTTAGGGAATGAGATAGGTCAGGTGACGGAGGTATGTGTTTGGGGAGCACTTCGGGTCCAGTGATCACAATGCCTTTAGTTTCAGTATAATTATGGAGAAGGATAGGACTGGACCCACGGTTGAAATTTTTGATTGAAGAAAGGCTAACTTTGAGGAATTGTGAAAGGATTTAGAAGGAGTGGATTGGGACAATTTGTTTTATGGGAAGGATGTAATAGAGAAATGGAGGTCATTTAAAGGTGAAATTTTGAGGGTACAGAATATTTAAGTTTCTGTTAGGTTGAAAGGAAAGGTTAAAAGTTTGAGAGAGCCATGGTTTTCAAGGGATATTGAAAACTTGTTTGGGAAAAGGAGAGGTATCTACAATAAATATAGGCAGCATGGAGTAAATGAGGTGCTCGAGGAATATAAAGAATGTAAGAAGAATATTAAGAAAGAAATTAGAAAAGCTAAAATAAGATATGAGGTTGCTTTGGCAAGTAAGGTGAAAATAAATCCAAAGGGTTTCTACAGTTATATTAATAGCAAAAGGATAGTGAGGGATAAAATCGGTCCCTTAGAGAATCAGAGTGGACAGCTATGTGTGAAGCTGAAAGAGATGGGGGAGATTTTGAACAATTTCTTGTCTTTGGTATTCACTAAGGAGAAGGATATTGAATTGTGTGAGGTAAGGGAAACAAGTAGGGAAATTATGGAAACTATTACAATTAAAGAGGAGGAAGTACTGACACTTTTAAGGAATATAAAAGTGGATAAATCTCCAGATCCTTTCAGGATATTCCCTCGGGCCTTGAGGGAAGTTAGTGTAGAAATAGCAGGGGCTCTGTCAGAAATATTTCAAATGTCATTAGACACGGGGATTGTGCCGGAGGATTGGCGTATTGCTCATGTGGTTCCATTGTTTAAAAAGGGTTCTAAGAGTAAACCTAGCAATTATAGGCCGGTCAGTTTGATGTCAGTGGTGGGTAAGTTAGTGGAAAGTATTCTTAGAGATGGTATATATAATTATTTGGATAGACAGGGTCTGATTAGGGACAGTCAGCATGCATTTGTGTGTGGAAGGTCATGTTTGACAAATATTGAATTTTTTGAAGAGGTTACAAGGAAAGTTGATGAGGGTAAAGCAGTGGATGTTGTCTATATGGACTTCAGTAAGGCCTTTGACAAGGTTCCGCATGGAAGGTTAGTTAGGAAGGTTCAATCGTTAGGTATTAATATTGAAGTAGTCAAATGGATTCAACAGTGGCTGGATGGGAGATGCCAGAGAGTAGTGATGGATAACTGTTTGTCAGGTTGGAGGCCAGTGACTAGTGGTGTGCCTCAGGGATCTGTACTGGGTCCAATGTTGTTTGTCATATACATTAATGATCTGGATGATGGCGTGGCAAATTGGATTAGTAAGTATGCAGATGATACTAAGATAGATGGTACTGTGGATAATGAAGTAGGTTTTCAAAGCTTGCAGAGGGATTTAGGCCAGTTAGAAGAGTGGGCTGAAAGATGGCAGATGGAGTTTAATGCTGATAAGTGTGAGGTGCTACATTTTGGTAGGAATAATCCAAATAGGACATACATGGTAAATGGTAGGGCATTGAAGAATGCAGTAGAACAGAGTGTTCTAGAAATAATGGTGCATAGTTCCCTGAAGGTGGAATCTCCTGTCGATAGGGTGGTGAAGAAAGCTTTTGGTATGTTGACCTTTATAAATCAGAGAATTGAGTATAGGAGTTGGGATATAATGTTAAAATTGTACAAGGCATTGGTAAGGCCAAATTTGGAGCATTGTGTACAGTTCTGGTCACCGAATTATAGGAAAGATGTCAACAAAATAGAGAGAGTACAGAGAAGATTTACTAGAATGTTACCTGGGTTTCAGCACCTAAGTTACAGAGAAAGGTTGAACAAGTTAGGTCTTTATTCTTTGAAGCGTAGAATGTTGAGGGGGGACTTGATAGAGGTATTTAAAATTATGAGGGGGATAGATAGATCTGACATGGATAGGCTTTTTCCATTGAGAGTATGGGAGATTCAAACAAGAGGACATGAGTTGAGAGTTGGGGGGCAAAAGTTTAAGGGTAACACGAGGAGGAATTTCTTTACTCAGAGAGTGGCAGCTATGTGGAATGAGCTTCCTGTAGAAGTGGTAGAGGCAGGTTCGGTATTGTCATTTAAAGTAAAATTGGATAGGTGTATGGACAGGAAAGGAATGGAGGGTTATGGGCTGAGTGTGGATAGGTGGGACTAGGTGAGAGTAAGCATTCGGCACGGACCAGAAGGGCTGAGATGGCCTGTTTCCGTGCTGTAATTGTTATATGGTTATATTACAGAACGCCCCTCTGGAGCTTCCCGCTCCCTCCCCCTTTTCCCCTCTCCCTGCCCCCCTTCCCACTCTCCGTCCACAACAGAGACCCATACCAGAATGAGGTTTTTGATCACTCACATGTATATAACCATATAATTATTAGCTCAGCAGCATCACAATGTAATGCATAAAATTGTGCTGAAGTCTCAGGTCCCCGAGCTCTATACGTGTGCCTAAAACTTTAGCACGGTTCTGTTTGTGCAAACTTCCCTGGTGTCTTGTCAGTGTGTCTTGATTCACCTGGGCCACGGCGCACACCTTGGATTCATGTGGTTCATTCCAGTCGTCTCGTGAAGTGCTTCCTCTGACCTCTCAAGCTGATGAACGTTTTTCTCGGGCATTTGTATTTTCTTTAAGTGGAGACGTCTAACGCTGTTGTTCACTGTTTGGTTCCATGCAAGATGTTCAGCAGAGGCACAGGGAGGCAATGCGGGCACAGACCGAGGCACTGCGAGTGCCTACGATGCAGACGAGGGAGAAGATTCAAGCGTTCCCGCTGCTGGACCGATATGCCGAGGTCACGGTCGTCTCCACCGCTCGGCCGCGGAGGGTCGGGGAGCGTGTGCAGCCGGCGAGGGGCCAGGACGAAGATGAGCAGAGGGAGATGGGCCTCCGGACGGAGCTGGAGGAAATCCAGATGGATCAGCTGTTCCGGAGCGCATCCAGACCCGGGAGTTCGGCAGCAGTGGCCGGAGTGCCCGGGATCGGGAAAACAACAATGGTACAAAAGATCATTAATGACTGGGCCACGGGGAAAATATACCAACAATTCCAGTTTGTCTTCAGTTTCAAATTCCGGGATTTGAACAATCTGAACTGCAGAATAAACCTGAGGGAACTGATTCAGGATCAGTATCCTTACTTTGGGAATATCCTGGAAGAGGTCTGGAAGGACCCGGAGAAGTTGTTTTTTATATTTGACGGTCTGGATGAATTTAAGGACGGCATCGATTTTGCCAATGGCCGGGGAGACACGGAAGCTCAGCGCGAGTGCACGGATCCTGAAATCCGGTGCAAGGTGTCGGACGTTGTGTACAGTTTAATCCAGGGCAAGCTGCTCCCGGGGTGTTCGGTGCTGGTGACCACCCGCCCCACCGCGTTACACTTGCTGGGAAAGGCGGACGTCGGGGTCTGGGCTGAAATCCGGGGGCTGGTGGGGGAGAAGCGGAAGGAGTTCTTCAGCAGGTATTTTCAAGATCAGGCGGTGGCAGCAGATGTTTTCAAATACGTGGAGGGGTACGAGGTGCTGAACAGCTTGAGCGGCAGCCCCACTTACTGCCTCCTCCTCGCTCTGACACTGGGGCCCTACTTCGCCCTGAAAGCCCGCGACCCGCAGCTGCTCCTGAGGATCGTCACCCAGCTCCGCTCCTACGATCTTCACAACATCCTGAAAAACCAGGGCCGCGAGCTCAGAAGCCCCTACGACCTGCTGCTGAGGATTGGTCAGACAGCCTTCGCGGGAGCGCCGGGGAGCAACGTCATATTTACAGAAGGGGACGTGATCCGGTGCAAGTGGCCGCCATCCCAGTTCCTGTCCGGTGTGCCAGCGGATCCTCCGGAGAGGGAGGACTCTGCCCGCAGCACGGTGTGCACGTTCCCCTACCTCCCCGTCCAAGAGTTCATAGGCGCCCTGGCGCAATTCCTGACCCCGGACCCCGGGGACGTCCTGAACCTCCTGGCTGAATCCCGCGGCAAGAAGGGCGGGCGGTTCGAGATGTTACTCTGCTTTGCCGCGAGTCTCGGCGCCACTGGCTCAGCGTGGGTCCTGGAGGAGTTCCTGGGCCCCCTCCCCCAGCGGACAGCCGGCCGGGTGGTCGGCTGGGTGAGGGAGGAGGTTGGGCGTCAGGTCCGAGGCGCGTGGGGCGAGGCTGGCAAGAAGAGGCTGCTGAACACCCTGAGCTACCTGTTTGAGTCCCGGGATGGCGGGCTGGCGCAGGCTGCGCTGGGGTCCGTGGAAGCCCTCTCATTCCGCGGACTGCGCCTGAGCCCGATTGACTGCGCCGTCCTGTCTTACGCCATCGGGTTCTGCAACACGCTGAAGCGCCTCGACCTGACGGGCTGCCACCTCGAGAGCGAGAGACTCCAGCAGCTGGGACCAGGGCTGCACAAGTGCCAGGAGTTGAGGTAATTTTTAATGTATCTCCAGCTTCGAGCAGCGAAATTGTTCCACACTCCCTGTCCACTTTACTGGGTACACCCGCTCGTTAATGCGGACATCGGATCGGCCAATCACGTGGCAGAAACTCGGTGCATAAAAGCACGCAGACACGGTCAAGAGGTCCAGTTGAAGTTTAGACCAAGCATCAGAATGGGGGAAGCAATGTGATCCAAGTGACCGAAGTAGTAAAATTGATTCAACAGTGGCTGGATGGGAGATGCCCGAGAGTAGTGGTGGGTAACTGTTTGTCAGGTTGGAGGCCGGTGACTAGTGGTGTGTCTCAGGGATCTGTACTGGGTCCAATGTTGTTTGTCATATACATTAACGATCTGGATGATGGGGTGGTAAATTGGATTAGAAAGTATGCAGATGATACTAAGATAGGTGGTGTTGTGGATAATGAAGTAGGTTTTCAAAGCTTGCAGAGAGATTTAGGCCAGTTGGAAGAGTGGGCTGAAAGATGGCAGATGGAGTTTAATGCTGATAAATGTGAGGTGATACATTTTGGTAGGAATAATCCAAATAGGACATGCATGGTAAATGGTAGGGCATTGAAGAATGCAGTAGAACAGAGTGATCTAGGAATAATGGTGCATAGTTCCCTGAAGGTGGAATCTCATGAGTATAGGGTGGTGAAGAAAGCTTTTGGTATGTTGACCTTTATAAATCAGAGCATTGAGCATAGGAGTTGGGATGTAATGTTAAAATTGTACAAGGCATTGGTGGGGCTGAATTTGGAGTATTGTGTACAGTTCCGGTCACCGAATTATTGGAAAGATGTCAACAAACTAAAGAGAGTCCAGAGGAGATTTACTGGAATGTTACCTGGATTTCAGCACCTAAGTTAGAGGGAAAGGTTGAACAAGTTAGGTCTTTATTCTTTGGAGTGTAGAATGTTGAAGGGGGGACTTGATAGATGTATTTAAAATTATGAGGGGGATAGATAGAGTTGACGTGGATAGGCTTTTTCCATTGAGAGTAAGGGAGATTCAAACAAGAGGACATGAGTTGAGAGTTAAGGGGCAAGAGTTTAAGGGTAACACGAGGGGGAATTTCTTTGCTCAGAGAGTGGCAGCTATGTGGAATGAGCTTCCTGTAGAAGTGGTAGAGGCAAGTTTGGTATTGTCATTTAAAGTAAAATTGGAAAGGTGTATGGACAGGAAAGGAATGGAGGGTTATGGGCTGAGTGCGGGCAGGTGGGACTAGGTGAGAGTAAGCATTCGGCACGGACTAGAAGGGCTGAGATGGCCTGTTTCTGTGCTGTAATTGTTATATGGTTATATTAAAGAATGTCCCTCTGGAGCTTCCCGCTCCCTCCCCCTTTTCCCCTCTCCCTGCCCCCCTTCCCACTCTCCGTCCACAACAGAGACCCATACCAGAATGAGGTTTTTGATCACTCACATGTATATAACCATATAATTATTAGTTCAGCAGCATCACAATGTAATGCATAAAATTGTGCTGAAGTCTCAGGTCCCCGAGCCTTATACGTGTGCCTAAAACTTTAGCACGGTTCTGTTTGTGCAAACTTCCCTGGTGTCTTGTCAGTGTGTCTTGATTCACCTGGGCCACGGGGCACACCTTGGGTTCATGTGGTTCATTCCAGTCGTCTCGTGAAGTGCCTCCTCTGTCCTCTCAAGCTGACGAACATTTTTCTCCGGCATTTGTATTTGCATTTTCTCGGGTCGGTGGGACTAGGTGAGAGTGAGCGTTCAGCACGGACTAGAAGGACCGAGATGGCCTGGTTCCGTGCTGTCATTGTTATATGGTTATATGATTGTTGGTGCCAGATGGGGTGGTTTGAGTAATCCAGTGAGCGGCAGTTCTGCCAGCGAAACCGCCTCCGTTAACGAGAGAGGTCGGGGGAGAATGGCCAGACTGGTTCAAGCTGTTAGGAGGGCGACAATAACTCAAGTGACCGTGCGTTACACCCATGGTGTGCAGAAGAGCATCTCTGGCCGCGCGGCACATTGCACCTGGAAGTTGGAGCAACAGGCACAAAATGCTGGAGGAGCTCGGCAGGCCAGACCACATCTATGGAAACGTCGACTGTCTACTCTCCTCCGCAGATGCTGCCTGACCTGCTGAGATCTTCCAGCATTTTGTCTGTGTTGCTTTAGGTCTTCAGCACCTGCAGATTTCCTCGTGTTTGAACCTCGAGGACCATGAGCCGATGCTCCACGGTCACATTTTAGGACAGGAGGTGAAGGTAACTTTATTAGGGTTAGGGTTAGGGTATGTGTATGTCACCACATAGCACCCTGAGGTTCATTTTCTTGCAGGCATACACATAAAGTGAGTGGGTACTGTGAATGGCCGGGCACG
Organism: Hypanus sabinus; assembly: GCF_030144855.1. Lineage (NCBI taxonomy): Eukaryota > Metazoa > Chordata > Chondrichthyes > Myliobatiformes > Dasyatidae > Hypanus > Hypanus sabinus. Next base: position 1,765,624 of record NW_026781307.1, read on the forward strand.
AGTGAGAGGGACCTCGGCGGACAAGTGCACTGTTCGTTGGAAGTGGACAGAGTGGTGAAAAGGAGTGTAGCACGCCGGCCTTCATCGATCAGGGTACCAAGTTCAGGAGTTGGGACATCACACAGGCTCCTCATTTTAGAAGAGATGTGCCGGCGTTGGAGAGGGTCCAGAGGCGGCTCACAAGGGAGGTTTCCAGGAATGAAAGGGTTATCACACAAGGAATGTTTGATGGCTTTGGGTCTGTACTGGCTGGAATTCAGAAGGATAAGGGCGGGGGAGGGTAACTCATTGAAACCTTTCCAATGTTGAAAGGCCTGGACAGAGTAGATGTGGAAAGGATGTTTCCCATGGTGGGGGAGACTAGGACAAGAGGACACAGCCTCAAGATAGAGGGGCGCCCTTTCGAAACAGAGATGCGGAGAAATTTCTTCAGCCAACGGGTGGTGAATTTGCGGAATTTGTTGCCACGTGCAGCTATGAAGGCCGGGTCGTTGGGTATATTTAAGGCAGAGATTGATGGGTTCTTGATTGGACATGGAATTAAAGGTTAGGGGGAGAAAGCCAGGGAGTGGGGTTGAGGAGGGTGGGTTGTGTGGGTTGGAGGTCTGTAATGAGAGAAAGAATGTGTGAGTTGGTGGTCTGTGATGAGAGAGAGAGTAGTAGAGATATGGGTGGGCTGTAATGAGAGAATGGGGGATGTTGGTCAACTGTAATGAGAGAGTGGGGGATGTTGGTGAGCTGTAATGAGAGACAGTGAGGATGTTGGTGGGCTGTAATGAGAGAGAAAGTGGGGGTGATGTTGGTGGGCTGTAATGAAAGTGGGGTGATGTGAATGGGCTGTAATGAGAGAGTGGGCGATGTTGGTGAGCTGTAATGAGAGACAGTGAGGATGTTGGTGGGCTGTAATGAGAGAGAAAGTGGGGGTGATGTTGGTGGGCTGTAATGAAAGTGGGGTGATGTGAATGGGCTGTAATGAGAGAGTGGGGGATGTTAGTGGACTGTAATGGGAGAGAGTGGGGGATGTTGGTGAGCTGTAATGAGAGACAGTGGGGGATGTTCGTGAGCTGTAATTAGAGACTGTGGGGAATGTTGGTGGGCTGTAATGAGAGAGTGGGGGATGTTGGTGGGCTGTAATGAGAGAGTGGGGGATGTTGGTGAGCTGTAATGAGAGACAGTGGGGATGTTGGTGGGCTGTAATGAGAGAGAGAGTGGGGGATGTTGGTGAGCAGTAATGAGAGACAGTGGGGGATGTTCGTCAGCTGTAATTAGAGACAGTGGGGGATGTTGGTGGGCTGTAATGAGAGAGAGTGTGGGATGTTGGTGAGCTGTAATGGGAGAGAGTAGGGGTGATATTGGTGGGCTGTAATGAGAGTGGGGTGATGTGGATGGGCTGTAATGAGAGAGTGGGTGATGTTGGTGAGCTGTAATGAGAGACAGTGGGGATGTTGGTGGGCTGTAATGAGAGACAGTGGGGATGTTGGTGGGCTGTAATGAGAGAGAGTGGGGATGTTGGTGGGCTGTAATGAGAGTGGGGTGATGTCGATGGGCTGTAATGAGAGAGTTGGGGATGTTGGGCTGTAATGAGAGAGAGAGAGTAGGAGAGATATGGGTGGGCTGTAATGAGAGAGTGGGGGATGTTGGTGAGCTGTAATGAGAGACAGTGGGGGGTGTTGGTGAGCTGAAATGAGAGAGAGTGGGGATGTTGGTGGGCTGTAATGAGAGACTGTGGGGATGTTGGTGGGCTGTAATGAGAGAGAGTAGGGGTGATGTAGGTAGGCTGTAATGAGAGAGAGTGGGGGATGTTAGTGGACTGTAATGGGAGAGAGTGGTGGGTGTTAGTGGGCTGTAATGAGAGAAAGAATGTATGAGTTGGTGGTCTGTAATGAGAGAGAGAGTAGGAGAGATATGGGTGGGCTGTAATGAGAGAGTGAGGGATGTTGGTGGGCTGTAATGAGGGACAGTGGGGGTGTTGGTGGGCTGTAATGAGAGAGAGTGGGGATGTTGGTGGGCTGTAATGAGAGACTGTGGGGGATGTTCGTGAGCTTTAATGAGAGACAGTGGGGATGTTAGTGGTCTTTAATGAGAGAGAGTGGGGGATGTTGGTGGGCTGTAATGAGAGAGAGTAGGGATGTTGGTGGGCTGTAATGAGAGACAGTGGGGGATGTTCGTGAGCTGTAATGACAGACAGTGGGGATGTTGGTGGGCTGTAATGAGAGAGAGTAGGGGTGATGTTGGTGGGCTGTAATGAGAGTGGGGTGATGTGGATAGGCTGGAATGAGAGAGTGGGGGATGTTGGTGGGCTGTATTGAGAGAGAGTGGGGGATGTTGTTGGGCTGTAATGAGAGAGTGGGGGATGTTGGTGAGCTGTAATGAGAGAGAGAGAGAGAGAGAGTAGGGGTGATGTTGGTAGGCTGTAATCAGAGAGAGTGGGGTATGTTAGTGGGCTGTAATGAGAGAAAGAATGTGTGAGTTGGTGGTCTGTAATGAGAGAGAGAGTAGGAGAGATATTGGTGGGCTGTAATGAGAGAGTGAGGGATGTAGGTGGGCTGTAATGAGAGACAGTGGGGATGTTGGTGGGCTGTAATGAGAGACAGTGGGGGATGTTGGTGAGCCGAATGGGAAACAGTGGGGATGTTGGTGGGCTGTAATGAGAGAGAGAGTAGGGGTGATGATGGTGGGCTGTAATGAGAGAGAGTGGGGGATGTTAGTGGACTGTAATGGGAGAGAGTGGGGGATGTTAGTGGACTGTAATGTGAGAAAGAATGTATGAGTTGGTCTGTAATGAGAGAGAGAGTAGAAGAGATATTTGTGGGCTGTAATGAGAGAGTGAGGGATGTTGGTGGGCTGTAATGAGAGAGAGTAGGGGTGATGTTGGTGGACTGTAATGAGAGTGGGGTGATGTGAATGGGCTGTAATGAGAGAGTGGGTGATGTTGGTGAGCTGTAATGAGAGACAGTGGGGATGTTGGTGGGCAGTAATGAGAGAGAGTGTGGGATGTTGGTGAGCTGTAATGAGAGACAGTGGGAGATGTTGGTGAGCTGAATGGGAGACAGTGGAGATGTTGGTGGGCTGTAATGAGAGAGAGTGGGGGATGTTAGTGGGCCGTAATGAGAGAAAGAATGTGTGAGTTGGTGGTCTGTAATGAGAGAGAGAGTAAGAGAGATATGGGTGGGCTGTAATGAGAGAGTGAGGGATGTTGGTGGGCTGTAATGAGAGACAGTGGGGGTGTTGGTGGGCTGTAATGAGAGAGAGTGGGGATGTTGGTGGGCTGTAATGAGAGACTGTGGGGGATGTTCGTGAGCTTTAATGAGAGACAGTGGGGATGTTAGTGGGCTTTAATGAGAGAGAGTGGGGGATGTTGGTGGGCTGTAATGAGAGAGAGTAGGGATGTTGGTGGGCTGTAATGAGAGACAGTGGGGGATGTTCGTGAGCTGTAATGACAGACAGTGGGGATGTTGGTGGGCTGTAATGAGAGAGAGTGGGGAATGTTGGTGGGCTGTAATGAGAGAGAGTAGGGGTGATGTTGGTGGGCTGTAATGAGAGTGGGGTGATGTGGATAGGCTGGAATGAGAGAGTGGGGGATGTTGGTGGGCTGTATTGAGAGAGAGTGGGGGATGTTGTTGGGCTGTAATGAGAGAGTGGGGGATGTTGGTGGGCTGTAATGAGAGACAGTGGGGGTGTTGGTGGGCTGTAATGAGAGAGAGTGGGGATGTTGGTGGGCTGTAATGAGAGACTGTGGGGGATGTTCGTGAGCTTTAATGAGAGACAGTGGGGATGTTAGTGGGCTTTAATGAGAGAGAGTGGGGGATGTTGGTGGGCTGTAATGAGAGAGAGTAGGGATGTTGGTGGGCTGTAATGAGAGACAGTGTGGGATGTTCGTGAGCTGTAATGACAGACAGTGGGGATGTTGGTGGGCTGTAATGAGAGAGTGGGGGTGTTGGTGGGCTGTAATGAGAGAGAGTAGGGATGTTGGTGGGCTGTAATGAGAGAGTGGGGGATGTTGGTGAGCTGTAATGAGAGAGTGGGGGATGTTGGTGAGCTGTAATGAGAGACAGTGGGGATGTTGGTGGGCTGTAATGAGAGAGAGAGTGGGGGATGTTGGTGAGCAGTAATGAGAGACAGTGGGGGATGTTCGTCAGCTGTAATTAGAGACAGTGGGGGATGTTGGTGGGCTGTAATGAGAGAGAGTGTGGGATGTTGGTGAGCTGTAATGGGAGAGAGTAGGGGTGATATTGGTGGGCTGTAATGAGAGTGGGGTGATGTGGATGGGCTGTAATGAGAGAGTGGGCGATGTTGGTGAGCTGTAATGAGAGACAGTGGGGATGTTGGTGGGCTGTAATGAGAGACAGTGGGGATGTTGGTGGGCTGTAATGAGAGAGAGTGGGGATGTTGGTGGGCTGTAATGAGAGTGGGGTGATGTGGATGGGCTGTAATGAGAGAGTTGGGGATGTTGGTGGGCTGTAATGAGAGAGAGAGAGTAGGAGAGATATGGGTGGGCTGTAATGAGAGAGTGGGGGATGTTGGTGAGCTGTAATGAGAGACAGTGGGGGGTGTTGGTGAGCTGAAATGAGAGAGAGTGGGGATGTTGGTGGGCTGTAATGAGAGACTGTGGGGATGTTGGTGGGCTGTAATGAGAGAGAGTAGGGGTGATGTAGGTAGGCTGTAATGAGAGAGAGTGGGGGATGTTAGTGGACTGTAATGGGAGAGAGTGGTGGGTGTTAGTGGGCTGTAATGAGAGAAAGAATGTATGAGTTGGTGGTCTGTAATGAGAGAGAGAGTAGGAGAGATATGGGTGGGCTGTAATGAGAGAGTGAGGGATGTTGGTGGGCTGTAATGAGGAACAGTGGGGGTGTTGGTGGGCTGTAATGAGAGAGAGTGGGGATGTTGGTGGGCTGTAATGAGAGACTGTGGGGGATGTTCGTGAGCTTTAATGAGAGACAGTGGGGATGTTAGTGGGCTTTAATGAGAGAGAGTGGGGGATGTTGGTGGGCTGTAATGAGAGAGAGTAGGGATGTTGGTGGGCTGTAATGAGAGACAGTGGGGGATGTTCGTGAGCTGTAATGACAGACAGTGGGGATGTTGGTGGGCTGTAATGAGAGAGAGTGGGGAATGTTGGTGGGCTGTAATGAGAGAGAGTAGGGGTGATGTTGGTGGGCTGTAATGAGAGTGGGGTGATGTGGATAGGCTGGAATGAGAGAGTGGGGGATGTTGGTGGGCTGTATTGAGAGAGAGTGGGGGATGTTGTTGGGCTGTAATGAGAGAGTGGGGGATGTTGGTGAGCTGTAATGAGAGAGAGAGAGAGAGAGAGAGAGAGAGTAGGGGTGATGTTGGTAGGCTGTAATCAGAGAGAGTGGGGGATGTTAGTGGACTGTAATGGGAGAGAGTGGGGTATGTTAGTGGGCTGTAATGAGAGAAAGAATGTGTGAGTTGGTGGTCTGTAATGAGAGAGAGAGTCGGAGAGATATTGGTGGGCTGTAATGAGAGAGTGAGGGATGTTGGTGGGCTGTAATGAGAGACAGTGGGGATGTTGGTGGGCTGTAATGAGAGACAGTGGGGGATGTTGGTGAGCCGAATGGGAAACAGTGGGGATGTTGGTGGGCTGTAATGAGAGAGAGAGTAGGGGTGATGATGGTGGGCTGTAATGAGAGAGAGTGGGGGATGTTAGTGGACTGTAATGGGAGAGAGTGGGGGATGTTAGTGGACTGTAATGTGAGAAAGAATGTATGAGTTGGTCTGTAATGAGAGAGAGAGTAGAAGAGATATTTGTGGGCTGTAATGAGAGAGTGAGGGATGTTGGTGGGCTGTAATGAGAGAGAGTAGGGGTGATGTTGGTGGACTGTAATGAGAGTGGGGTGATGTGAATGGGCTGTAATGAGAGAGTGGGTGATGTTGGTGAGCTGTAATGAGAGACAGTGGGGATGTTGGTGGGCTGTAATGAGAGAGAGTGTGGGATGTTGGTGAGCTGTAATGAGAGACAGTGGGAGATGTTGGTGAGCTGAATGGGAGACAGTGGAGATGTTGGTGGGCTGTAATGAGAGAGAGTGGGGGATGTTAGTGGGCCGTAATGAGAGAAAGAATGTGTGAGTTGGTGGTCTGTAATGAGAGAGAGAGTAAGAGAGATATGGGTGGGCTGTAATGAGAGAGTGAGGGATGTTGGTGGGCTGTAATGAGAGACAGTGGGGGTGTTGGTGGGCTGTAATGAGAGAGAGTGGGGATGTTGGTGGGCTGTAATGAGAGACTGTGGGGGATGTTCGTGAGCTTTAATGAGAGACAGTGGGGATGTTAGTGGGCTTTAATGAGAGAGAGTGGGGGATGTTGGTGGGCTGTAATGAGAGAGAGTAGGGATGTTGGTGGGCTGTAATGAGAGACAGTGGGGGATGTTCGTGAGCTGTAATGACAGACAGTGGGGATGTTGGGCTGTAATGAGAGAGAGTGGGGAATGTTGGTGGGCTGTAATGAGAGAGAGTAGGGGTGATGTTGGTGGGCTGTAATGAGAGTGGGGTGATGTGGATAGGCTGGAATGAGAGAGTGGGGGATGTTGGTGGGCTGTATTGAGAGAGAGTGGGGGATGTTGTTGGGCTGTAATGAGAGAGTGAGGGATGTTGGTGGGCTGTAATGAGAGACAGTGGGGGTGTTGGTGGGCTGTAATGAGAGAGAGTGGGGATGTTGGTGGGCTGTAATGAGAGACTGTGGGGGATGTTCGTGAGCTTTAATGAGAGACAGTGGGGATGTTAGTGGGCTTTAATGAGAGAGAGTGGGGGATGTTGGTGGGCTGTAATGAGAGAGAGTAGGGATGTTGGTGGGCTGTAATGAGAGACAGTGTGGGATGTTCGTGAGCTGTAATGACAGACAGTGGGGATGTTGGGCTGTAATGAGAGAGAGTGGGGAATGTTGGTGGGCTGTAATGAGAGAGAGTAGGGGTGATGTTGGTGGGCTGTAATGAGAGTGGGGTGATGTGGATAGGCTGGAATGAGAGAGTGGGGGATGTTGGTGGGCTGTATTGAGAGAGAGTGGGGGATGTTGTTGGGCTGTAATGAGAGAGTGAGGGATGTTGGTGGGCTGTAATGAGAGACAGTGGGGGTGTTGGTGGGCTGTAATGAGAGAGAGTGGGGATGTTGGTGGGCTGTAATGAGAGACTGTGGGGGATGTTCGTGAGCTTTAATGAGAGACAGTGGGGATGTTAGTGGGCTTTAATGAGAGAGAGTGGGGGATGTTGGTGGGCTGTAATGAGAGAGAGTAGGGATGTTGGTGGGCTGTAATGAGAGACAGTGGGGGATGTTCGTGAGCTGTAATGACAGACAGTGGGGATGTTGGTGGGCTGTAATGAGAGAGAGTGGGGAATGTTGGTGGGCTGTAACGAGAGAGAGTAGGGGTGATGTTGGTGTGCTGTAATGAGAGTGGGGTGATGTGGATGGGCTGTAATGAGAGAGTGGGCGATGTTGGTGAGCTGTAATGAGAGACAGTGGGGATGTTGGTGGGCTGTAATGAGAGACAGTGGGGATGTTGGTGGGCTGTAATGAGAGAGAGTGGGGATGTTGGTGGGCTGTAATGAGAGTGGGGTGATGTGGATGGGCTGTAATGAGAGAGTTGGGGATGTTGGTGGGCTGTAATGAGAGAGAGAGAGAGTAGGAGAGATATGGGTGGGCTGTAATGAGAGAGTGGGGGATGTTGGTGAGCTGTAATGAGAGACAGTGGGGGGTGTTGGTGAGCTGAAATGAGAGAGAGTGGGGATGTTGGTGGGCTGTAATGAGAGACTGTAGGGATGTTGGTGGGCTGTAATGAGAGAGAGTAGGGGTGATGTAGGTAGGCTGTAATGAGAGAGAGTGGGGGATGTTAGTGGACTGTAATGGGAGAGAGTGGTGGGTGTTAGTGGGCTGTAATGAGAGAAAGAATGTATGAGTTGGTGGTCTGTAATGAGAGAGAGAGTAGGAGAGATATGGGTGGGCTGTAATGAGAGAGTGGGGGTGTTGGTGGGCTGTAATGAGAGAGAGTAGGGATGTTGGTGGGCTGTAATGAGAGAGTGGGGGATGTTGGTGAGCTGTAATGAGAGAGTGGGGGATGTTGGTGAGCTGTAATGAGAGACAGTGGGGATGTTGGTGGGCTGTAATGAGAGAGAGAGTGGGGGATGTTGGTGAGCAGTAATGAGAGACAGTGGGGGATGTTCGTCAGCTGTAATTAGAGACAGTGGGGGATGTTGGTGGGCTGTAATGAGAGAGAGTGTGGGATGTTGGTGAGCTGTAATGGGAGAGAGTAGGGGTGATATTGGTGGGCTGTAATGAGAGTGGGGTGATGTGGATGGGCTGTAATGAGAGAGTGGGCGATGTTGGTGAGCTGTAATGAGAGACAGTGGGGATGTTGGTGGGCTGTAATGAGAGACAGTGGGGATGTTGGTGGGCTGTAATGAGAGAGAGTGGGGATGTTGGTGGGCTGTAATGAGAGTGGGGTGATGTGGATGGGCTGTAATGAGAGAGTTGGGGATGTTGGTGGGCTGTAATGAGAGAGAGAGAGTAGGAGAGATATGGGTGGGCTGTAATGAGAGAGTGGGGGATGTTGGTGAGCTGTAATGAGAGACAGTGGGGGGTGTTGGTGAGCTGAAATGAGAGAGAGTGGGGATGTTGGTGGGCTGTAATGAGAGACTGTGGGGATGTTGGTGGGCTGTAATGAGAGAGAGTAGGGGTGATGTAGGTAGGCTGTAATGAGAGAGAGTGGGGGATGTTAGTGGACTGTAATGGGAGAGAGTGGTGGGTGTTAGTGGGCTGTAATGAGAGAAAGAATGTATGAGTTGGTGGTCTGTAATGAGAGAGAGAGTAGGAGAGATATGGGTGGGCTGTAATGAGAGAGTGAGGGATGTTGGTGGGCTGTAATGAGGGACAGTGGGGGTGTTGGTGGGCTGTAATGAGAGAGAGTGGGGATGTTGGTGGGCTGTAATGAGAGACTGTGGGGGATGTTCGTGAGCTTTAATGAGAGACAGTGGGGATGTTAGTGGGCTTTAATGAGAGAGAGTGGGGGATGTTGGTGGGCTGTAATGAGAGAGAGTAGGGATGTTGGTGGGCTGTAATGAGAGACAGTGGGGGATGTTCGTGAGCTGTAATGACAGACAGTGGGGATGTTGGTGGGCTGTAATGAGAGAGAGTGGGGAATGTTGGTGGGCTGTAATGAGAGAGAGTAGGGGTGATGTTGGTGGGCTGTAATGAGAGTGGGGTGATGTGGATAGGCTGGAATGAGAGAGTGGGGGATGTTGGTGGGCTGTATTGAGAGAGAGTGGGGGATGTTGTTGGGCTGTAATGAGAGAGTGGGGGATGTTGGTGAGCTGTAATGAGAGAGAGAGAGAGAGAGAGAGAGAGAGAGTAGGGGTGATGTTGGTAGGCTGTAATCAGAGAGAGTGGGGGATGTTAGTGGACTGTAATGGGAGAGAGTGGGGTATGTTAGTGGGCTGTAATGAGAGAAAGAATGTGTGAGTTGGTGGTCTGTAATGAGAGAGAGAGTCGGAGAGATATTGGTGGGCTGTAATGAGAGAGTGAGGGATGTTGGTGGGCTGTAATGAGAGACAGTGGGGATGTTGGTGGGCTGTAATGAGAGACAGTGGGGGATGTTGGTGAGCCGAATGGGAAACAGTGGGGATGTTGGTGGGCTGTAATGAGAGAGAGAGTAGGGGTGATGATGGTGGGCTGTAATGAGAGAGAGTGGGGGATGTTAGTGGACTGTAATGGGAGAGAGTGGGGGATGTTAGTGGACTGTAATGTGAGAAAGAATGTATGAGTTGGTCTGTAATGAGAGAGAGAGTAGAAGAGATATTTGTGGGCTGTAATGAGAGAGTGAGGGATGTTGGTGGGCTGTAATGAGAGAGAGTAGGGGTGATGTTGGTGGACTGTAATGAGAGTGGGGTGATGTGAATGGGCTGTAATGAGAGAGTGGGTGATGTTGGTGAGCTGTAATGAGAGACAGTGGGGATGTTGGTGGGCTGTAATGAGAGAGAGTGTGGGATGTTGGTGAGCTGTAATGAGAGACAGTGGGAGATGTTGGTGAGCTGAATGGGAGACAGTGGAGATGTTGGTGGGCTGTAATGAGAGAGAGTGGGGGATGTTAGTGGGCCGTAATGAGAGAAAGAATGTGTGAGTTGGTGGTCTGTAATGAGAGAGAGAGTAAGAGAGATATGGGTGGGCTGTAATGAGAGAGTGAGGGATGTTGGTGGGCTGTAATGAGAGACAGTGGGGGTGTTGGTGGGCTGTAATGAGAGAGAGTGGGGATGTTGGTGGGCTGTAATGAGAGACTGTGGGGGATGTTCGTGAGCTTTAATGAGAGACAGTGGGGATGTTAGTGGGCTTTAATGAGAGAGAGTGGGGGATGTTGGTGGGCTGTAATGAGAGAGAGTAGGGATGTTGGTGGGCTGTAATGAGAGACAGTGGGGGATGTTCGTGAGCTGTAATGACAGACAGTGGGGATGTTGGGCTGTAATGAGAGAGAGTGGGGAATGTTGGTGGGCTGTAATGAGAGAGAGTAGGGGTGATGTTGGTGGGCTGTAATGAGAGTGGGGTGATGTGGATAGGCTGGAATGAGAGAGTGGGGGATGTTGGTGGGCTGTATTGAGAGAGAGTGGGGGATGTTGTTGGGCTGTAATGAGAGAGTGAGGGATGTTGGTGGGCTGTAATGAGAGACAGTGGGGGTGTTGGTGGGCTGTAATGAGAGAGAGTGGGGATGTTGGTGGGCTGTAATGAGAGACTGTGGGGGATGTTCGTGAGCTTTAATGAGAGACAGTGGGGATGTTAGTGGGCTTTAATGAGAGAGAGTGGGGGATGTTGGTGGGCTGTAATGAGAGAGAGTAGGGATGTTGGTGGGCTGTAATGAGAGACAGTGTGGGATGTTCGTGAGCTGTAATGACAGACAGTGGGGATGTTGGGCTGTAATGAGAGAGAGTGGGGAATGTTGGTGGGCTGTAATGAGAGAGAGTAGGGGTGATGTTGGTGGGCTGTAATGAGAGTGGGGTGATGTGGATAGGCTGGAATGAGAGAGTGGGGGATGTTGGTGGGCTGTATTGAGAGAGAGTGGGGGATGTTGTTGGGCTGTAATGAGAGAGTGAGGGATGTTGGTGGGCTGTAATGAGAGACAGTGGGGGTGTTGGTGGGCTGTAATGAGAGAGAGTGGGGATGTTGGTGGGCTGTAATGAGAGACTGTGGGGGATGTTCGTGAGCTTTAATGAGAGACAGTGGGGATGTTAGTGGGCTTTAATGAGAGAGAGTGGGGGATGTTGGTGGGCTGTAATGAGAGAGAGTAGGGATGTTGGTGGGCTGTAATGAGAGACAGTGGGGGATGTTCGTGAGCTGTAATGACAGACAGTGGGGATGTTGGTGGGCTGTAATGAGAGAGAGTGGGGAATGTTGGTGGGCTGTAACGAGAGAGAGTAGGGGTGATGTTGGTGTGCTGTAATGAGAGTGGGGTGATGTGGATGGGCTGTAATGAGAGAGTGGGCGATGTTGGTGAGCTGTAATGAGAGACAGTGGGGATGTTGGTGGGCTGTAATGAGAGACAGTGGGGATGTTGGTGGGCTGTAATGAGAGAGAGTGGGGATGTTGGTGGGCTGTAATGAGAGTGGGGTGATGTGGATGGGCTGTAATGAGAGAGTTGGGGATGTTGGTGGGCTGTAATGAGAGAGAGAGAGAGTAGGAGAGATATGGGTGGGCTGTAATGAGAGAGTGGGGGATGTTGGTGAGCTGTAATGAGAGACAGTGGGGGGTGTTGGTGAGCTGAAATGAGAGAGAGTGGGGATGTTGGTGGGCTGTAATGAGAGACTGTAGGGATGTTGGTGGGCTGTAATGAGAGAGAGTAGGGGTGATGTAGGTAGGCTGTAATGAGAGAGAGTGGGGGATGTTAGTGGACTGTAATGGGAGAGAGTGGTGGGTGTTAGTGGGCTGTAATGAGAGAAAGAATGTATGAGTTGGTGGTCTGTAATGAGAGAGAGAGTAGGAGAGATATGGGTGGGCTGTAATGAGAGAGTGAGGGATGTTGGTGGGCTGTAATGAGGGACAGTGGGGGTGTTGGTGGGCTGTAATGAGAGAGAGTGGGGATGTTGGTGGGCTGTAATGAGAGACTGTGGGGGATGTTCGTGAGCTTTAATGAGAGACAGTGGGGATGTTAGTGGGCTTTAATGAGAGAGAGTGGGGGATGTTGGTGGGCTGTAATGAGAGAGAGTAGGGATGTTGGTGGGCTGTAATGAGAGACAGTGGGGGATGTTCGTGAGCTGTAATGACAGACAGTGGGGATGTTGGTGGGCTGTAATGAGAGAGAGTGGGGAATGTTGGTGGGCTGTAATGAGAGAGAGTAGGGGTGATGTTGGTGGGCTGTAATGAGAGTGGGGTGATGTGGATAGGCTGGAATGAGAGAGTGGGGGATGTTGGTGGGCTGTATTGAGAGAGAGTGGGGGATGTTGTTGGGCTGTAATGAGAGAGTGGGGGATGTTGGTGAGCTGTAATGAGAGAGAGAGAGAGAGAGAGAGAGAGAGTAGGGGTGATGTTGGTAGGCTGTAATCAGAGAGAGTGGGGGATGTTAGTGGACTGTAATGGGAGAGAGTGGGGTATGTTAGTGGGCTGTAATGAGAGAAAGAATGTGTGAGTTGGTGGTCTGTAATGAGAGAGAGAGTCGGAGAGATATTGGTGGGCTGTAATGAGAGAGTGAGGGATGTTGGTGGGCTGTAATGAGAGACAGTGGGGATGTTGGTGGGCTGTAATGAGAGACAGTGGGGGATGTTGGTGAGCCGAATGGGAAACAGTGGGGATGTTGGTGGGCTGTAATGAGAGAGAGAGTAGGGGTGATGATGGTGGGCTGTAATGAGAGAGAGTGGGGGATGTTAGTGGACTGTAATGGGAGAGAGTGGGGGATGTTAGTGGACTGTAATGTGAGAAAGAATGTATGAGTTGGTCTGTAATGAGAGAGAGAGTAGAAGAGATATTTGTGGGCTGTAATGAGAGAGTGAGGGATGTTGGTGGGCTGTAATGAGAGAGAGTAGGGGTGATGTTGGTGGACTGTAATGAGAGTGGGGTGATGTGAATGGGCTGTAATGAGAGAGTGGGTGATGTTGGTGAGCTGTAATGAGAGACAGTGGGGATGTTGGTGGGCTGTAATGAGAGAGAGTGTGGGATGTTGGTGAGCTGTAATGAGAGACAGTGGGAGATGTTGGTGAGCTGAATGGGAGACAGTGGAGATGTTGGTGGGCTGTAATGAGAGAGAGTGGGGGATGTTAGTGGGCCGTAATGAGAGAAAGAATGTGTGAGTTGGTGGTCTGTAATGAGAGAGAGAGTAAGAGAGATATGGGTGGGCTGTAATGAGAGAGTGAGGGATGTTGGTGGGCTGTAATGAGAGACAGTGGGGGTGTTGGTGGGCTGTAATGAGAGAGAGTGGGGATGTTGGTGGGCTGTAATGAGAGACTGTGGGGGATGTTCGTGAGCTTTAATGAGAGACAGTGGGGATGTTAGTGGGCTTTAATGAGAGAGAGTGGGGGATGTTGGTGGGCTGTAATGAGAGAGAGTAGGGATGTTGGTGGGCTGTAATGAGAGACAGTGGGGGATGTTCGTGAGCTGTAATGACAGACAGTGGGGATGTTGGTGGGCTGTAATGAGAGAGAGTGGGGAATGTTGGTGGGCTGTAATGAGAGAGAGTAGGGGTGATGTTGGTGGGCTGTAATGAGAGTGGGGTGATGTGGATAGGCTGGAATGAGAGAGTGGGGGATGTTGGTGGGCTGTATTGAGAGAGAGTGGGGGATGTTGTTGGGCTGTAATGAGAGAGTGGGGGATGTTGGTGGGCTGTAATGAGAGACAGTGGGGGTGTTGGTGGGCTGTAATGAGAGAGAGTGGGGATGTTGGTGGGCTGTAATGAGAGACTGTGGGGGATGTTCGTGAGCTTTAATGAGAGACAGTGGGGATGTTAGTGGGCTTTAATGAGAGAGAGTGGGGGATGTTGGTGGGCTGTAATGAGAGAGAGTAGGGATGTTGGTGGGCTGTAATGAGAGACAGTAGGTGATGTTCGTGAGCTGTAATGACAGACAGTGGGGATGTTGGTGGGCTGTAATGAGAGAGAGTGGGGAATGTTGGTGGGCTGTAATGAGAGAGAGTTGGGGTGATGTTGGGGCTGTAATGAGAGTGGGGTGATGTTGATAGGCTGGAATGAGAGAGTGGGGGATGTTGGTGGGCTGTATTGAGAGAGAGTGGGGGATGTTGTTGGGCTGTAATGAGAGAGTGAGGGATGTTGGTGGGCTGTAATGAGAGACAGTGGGGGTGTTGGTGGGCTGTAATAAAGAGAGTGGGGATGTTGGTGGGCTGTAATGAGAGACTGTGGGGGATGTTCGTGAGCTTTAATGAGAGACAGTGGGGATGTTAGTGGGCTTTAATGAGAGAGAGTGGGGGATGTTGGTGGGCTGTAATGAGAGACAGTGTGGGATGTTCGTGAGCTGTAATGACAGACAGTGGGGATGTTGGTGGGCTGTAATGAGAGAGTGGGGGTGTTGGTGGGCTGTAATGAGAGAGAGTAGGGATGTTGGTGGGCTGTAATGAGAGAGTGGGGGATGTTGGTGGGCTGTAATGAGAGAGTGGGGGATGTTGGTGAGCTGTAATGAGAGACAGTGGGGATGTTGGTGGGCTGTAATGAGAGAGAGAGTGGGGGATGTTGGTGAGCAGTAATGAGAGACAGTGGGGGATGTTCGTCAGCTGTAATTAGAGACAGTGGGGGATGTTGGTGGGCTGTAATGAGAGAGAGTGTGGGATGTTGGTGAGCTGTAATGGGAGAGAGTAGGGGTGATATTGGTGGGCTGTAATGAGAGTGGGGTGATGTGAATGGGCTGTAATGAGAGAGTGGGTGATGTTGGTGAGCTGTAATGAGAGACAGTGGAGATGTTGGTGGGCTGTAATGAGAGAGAGTGAGGGATGTTAGTGGGCCGTAATGAGAGAAAGAATGTGTGAGTTGGTGGTCTGTAATGAGAGAGCGAGTAAGAGAGATATGGGTGGGCTGTAATGAGAGAGTGACGGATGTTGGTGGGCTGTAATGAGAGAGAGTAGGGGTGATGTTGGTGGACTGTAATGAGAGTGGGGTGATGTGAATGGGCTGTAATGAGAGAGTGGGTGATGTTGGTGAGCTGTAATGAGAGACAGTGGGGATGTTGGTGGGCTGTAATGAGAGAGAGTGTGGGATGTTGGTGAGCTGTAATGAGAGACAGTGGGGGATGTTGGTGAGCTGAATGGGAGACAGTGGAGATGTTGGTGGGCTGTAATGAGAGAGAGTGGGGGATGTTAGTGGGCCGTAATGAGAGAAAGAATGTGTGAGTTGGTGGTCTGTAATGAGAGAGAGAGTAAGAGAGATATGGGTGGGCTGTAATGAGAGAGTGAGGGATGTTGGTGGGCTGTAATGAGAGACAGTGGGGGTGTTGGTGGGCTGTAATGAGAGAGAGTGGGGATGTTGGTGGGCTGTAATGAGAGACTGTGGGGGATGTTCGTGAGCTTTAATGAGAGACAGTGGGGATGTTAGTGGGCTTTAGTGAGAGAGAGTGGGGGATGTTGGTGGGCTGTAATGAGAGAGAGTAGGGATGTTGGTGGGCTGTAATGAGAGACAGTGGGGGATGTTCGTGAGCTGTAATGACAGACAGTGGGGATGTTGGTGGGCTGTAATGAGAGAGAGTGGGGAATGTTGGTGGGCTGTAATGAGAGAGAGTAGGGGTGATGTTGGTGTGCTGTAATGAGAGTGGGGTGATGTGGATAGGCTGGAATGAGAGAGTGGGGGATGTTAGTGGGCTGTATTGAGAGAGAGTGGGGGATGTTGTTGGGCTGTAATGAGAGAGTGGGGGATGTTGGTGAGCTGTAATGAGAGAGAGAGAGAGAGAGAGAGAGAGAGAGTAGGGGTGATGTTGGTAGGCTGTAATCAGAGAGAGTGGGGGATGTTAGTGGACTGTAACGGGAGAGAGTGGGGTATGTTAGTGGGCTGTAATGAGAGTGGGGTGATGTGGATAGGCTGGAATGAGAGAGTGGGGGATGTTAGTGGGCTGTATTGAGAGAGAGTGGGGGATGTTGTTGGGCTGTAATGAGAGAGTGGGGGATGTTGGTGAGCTGTAATGAGAGAGAGAGAGAGAGAGAGAGAGAGAGAGTAGGGGTGATGTTGGTAGGCTGTAATCAGAGAGAGTGGGGGATGTTAGTGGACTGTAACGGGAGAGAGTGGGGTATGTTAGTGGGCTGTAATGAGAGTGGGGTGATGTGGATAGGCTGGAATGAGAGAGTGGGGGATGTTGGTGGGCTGTATTGAGAGAGAGTGGGGGATGTTGTTGGGCTGTAATGAGAGAGTGGGGGATGTTGGTGAGCTGTAATGAGAGAGAGAGAGAGAGAGTAGGGGTGATGTTGGTAGGCTGTAATCAGAGAGAGTGGGGGATGTTAGTGGACTGTAATGGGAGAGAGTGGGGTATGTTAGTGGGCTGTAATGAGAGAAAGAATGTGTGAGTTGGTGGTCTGTAATGAGAGAGAGAGTAGGAGAGATATTGGTGGGCTGTAATGAGAGAGTGAGGGATGTTGGTGGGCTGTAATGAGAGACAGTGGGGATGTTGGTGGGCTGTAATGAGAGACAGTGGGGGATGTTGGTGAGCCGAATGGGAAACAGTGGGGATGTTGGTGGGCTGTAATGAGAGAGAGAGTAGGGGTGATGATGGTGGGCTGTAATGAGAGAGAGTGGGGGATGTTAGTGGACTGTAATGGGAGAGAGTGGGGGATGTTAGTGGACTGTAATGTGAGAAAGAATGTATGAGTTGGTCTGTAATGAGAGAGAGAGTAGAAGAGATATTTGTGGGCTGTAATGAGAGAGTGAGGGATGTTGGTGGGCTGTAATGAGAGAGAGTAGGGGTGATGTTGGTGGACTGTAATGAGAGTGGGGTGATGTGAATGGGCTGTAATGAGAGAGTGGGTGATGTTGGTGAGCTGTAATGAGAGACAGTGGGGATGTTGGTGGGCTGTAATGAGAGAGAGTGTGGGATGTTGGTGAGCTGTAATGAGAGACAGTGGGGGATGTTGGTGAGCTGAATGGGAGACAGTGGAGATGTTGGTGGGCTGTAATGAGAGAGAGTGGGGGATGTTAGTGGGCCGTAATGAGAGAAAGAATGTGTGAGTTGGTGGTCTGTAATGAGAGAGAGAGTAAGAGAGATATGGGTGGGCTGTAATGAGAGAGTGGGGGATGTTGGTGGGCTGTAATGAGAGAGAGTAGGGGTGCTGTTGGTGGGCTGTAATGAGAGTGGGGTGATGTGAATGGGCTGTAATGAGAGAGTGGGCGATGTTGGTGAGCTGTAATGAGAGACAGTGGGGATGTTGGTGGGCTGTAATGAGAGAGAGTGGGGGATGTTGGTGGGCTGTAATGAGAGAGAGTAGGGATGTTGGTGGGCTGTAATGAGAGACAGTGGGGGATGTTCGTGAGCTGTAATGACAGACAGTGGGGATGTTGGTGGGCTGTAATGAGAGAGAGTGGGGAATGTTGGTGGGCTGTAATGAGAGAGAGTAGGGGTGATGTTGGTGTGCTGTAATGAGAGTGGGGTGATGTGGATAGGCTGGAATGAGAGAGTGGGGGATGTTAGTGGGCTGTATTGAGAGAGAGTGGGGGATGTTGTTGGGCTGTAATGAGAGACAGTGGGGGATGTTGGTGAGCCGAATGTGAAACAGTGGGGATGTTGGTGGGCTGTAATGAGAGAGAGAGTAGGGGTGATGATGGTGGGCTGTAATGAGAGAGAGTGGGGGATGTTAGTGGACTGTAATGGGAGAGAGTGGGGGATGTTAGTGGACTGTAATGTGAGAAAGAATGTATGAGTTGGTCTGTAATGAGAGAGAGAGTAGCAGAGATATTTGTGGGCTGTAATGAGAGAGTGAGGGATGTTGGTGGGCTGTAATGAGAGAGAGTAGGGGTGATGTTGGTGGACTGTAATGAGAGTGGGGTGATGTGAATGGGCTGTAATGAGAGAGTGGGTGATGTTGGTGAGCTGTAATGAGAGACAGTGGGGATGTTGGTGGGCTGTAATGAGAGAGAGTGTGGGATGTTGGTGAGCTGTAATGAGAGAGTGGGGGATGTTGGTGAGCTGAATGGGAGACAGTGGAGATGTTGGTGGGCTGTAATGAGAGAGAGTGGGGGATGTTAGTGGGCCGTAATGAGAGAATGTGTGAGTTGGTGGTCTGTAATGAGAGAGAGAGTAAGAGAGATATGGGTGGGCTGTAATGAGAGAGTGGGGGATGTTGGTGGGCTGTAATGAGAGAGAGTAGGGGTGCTGTTGGTGGGCTGTAATGAGAGTGGGGTGATGTGAATGGGCTGTAATGAGAGAGTGGGCAATGTTGGTGAGCTGTAAAGAGAGACAGTGGGGATGTTGGTGGGCTGTAATGAGAGAGAGTGGGGGATGTTGGTGAGCTGTAATGAGAGACAGTGGGGGTTGTTGGTGGTCTGTAATGAGAGAGAGAGCAAGAGAGATATGGGTGGGCTGTAATTAGAGAGTGGGGGATGTTGGTGGTCTGTAATGAGAGAGAGTAGGGGTGCTGTTGGTGGGCTTTAATGAGTGGGGTGATGTGAATGGGCTGTAATGAGAGAGTGGGCTATGTTGTTGAGCTGTAATGAGAGAGCGAGTAGGGGTGATGATGGTGGGCTGTAATGAGAGAGAGTGGGGGATGTTAGTGGACTGTAATGGGAGAGAGTGGGGGATGTTAGTGGGCTGTAATGAGAGAGAGTGGGGGATGTTAGTGGACTATAATGGGAGAGAGTGGGGGATGTTGGTGAGCTGTAATGAGAGACAGTGGGGGATGTTCGTGAGCTGTAATTAGAGACCGTGGGGGATGTTGGTGGGCTGTATTGAGAGAGTGGGGGATGTTGGTGGGCTGTAATGAGAGAGTGAGGGATGTTGGTGAGCTGTAATGAGAGACAGTGGGGGATGTTCGCCAGCTGTAATTAGAGACAGTGGGGGATGTTGGTGGGCTGTAATGAGAGAGAGTATGGGATGTTGGTGAGCTGTAATGGGAGAGAGTAGGGGTGATATTTGTAGGCTGTAATGAGAGTGGGGTGATGTGGATGGGCTCTAATGAGAGAGAGTGGGGGATGTTGGTGGGCTGTAATGAGAGAGAGTGGGGGATGTTGGTGGGCTGTAATGAGAGAGAGTGGGGGATGTTGGTGAGCTGTAATGAGAGAGTGGGGGATGTTGGTGGGCTGTAATGAGAAAGTGGGGGACGTTGGTGAGCTATAATGAGAGACAGTGGGGATGTTGGTGGGCTGTAATGAGAGAGAGAGTTGGGGGCATGTGTTTGGGCTGTAATGAGAGAGTGGGGGATGTTGGTGAGCTGTAATGAGAGACAGTG
Organism: Hypanus sabinus; assembly: GCF_030144855.1. Lineage (NCBI taxonomy): Eukaryota > Metazoa > Chordata > Chondrichthyes > Myliobatiformes > Dasyatidae > Hypanus > Hypanus sabinus. Next base: position 1,784,961 of record NW_026781307.1, read on the forward strand.
GGGTATGTTGGTGAGCTGGAATGAGAGACAGTGGGGATGTTGGTGGGCTGTAATGAGAGAGAGTGGGGATGTTGGTGGGCTGTAATGAGAGACAGTGGTGGATGTTCATGAGCTGTAATGAGAGACCGTGTGGATGTTGGTGGGCTGTAATGAGAGAGAGTGGGGGATGTTGGTGGGCTGTAATGAGAGAGAGTGGGGGATGTTGGTGAGCTGTAATGAGAGAGTGGGGGATGTTGGTGGGCTGTAATGAGAGAGTGGGGGATGTTGGTGAGCTGTAATGAGAGAGAGTGGGGGATGTTGGTGAGCTGTAATCAGAGACAGCGTGGATGTTGGTTGGCTGTAATGAGAGAGAGTGTGGATGTTGGTGGGCTGTAATGAGAGAGAGTGGGGGATGTTGGTGGGCTGTAATGAGAGAGAGTGGGGGATGTTGGTGGGCTGTAATGAGAGAGAGTGGGGGATGTTGGTGAGCTGTAATGAGAGAGTGGGGGATGTTGGTGGGCTGTAATGAGAGAGTGGGGGGTGTTGGTGAGCTGTAATGTGAGAGAGTGGGGGATGTTGGTGAGCTGTAATCAGAGACAGCATGGATGTTGTTTGGCTGTAATGAGAGAGAGTGTGGATGTTGGTGGGCTGTAATGAGAGACAGTGGTGGATGTTCATGAGCTGTAATGAGAGACCGTGTGGATGTTGGTGGGCTGTAATGAGAGAGAGTGGGGGATGTTGGTGGGCTGTAATGAGAGAGAGTGGGGGATGTTGGTGAGCTGTAATGAGAGAGTGGGGGATGTTGGTGGGTTGTAATGAGAGAGTGGGGATGTTGGTGAGCTGTAATGAGAGAGAGTGGGGGATGTTGGTGAGCTGTAATCAGAGACAGCGTGGATGTTGGTTGGCTGTAATGAGAGAGAGTGTGGATGTTGGTGGGCTGTAATGAGAGAGAGTGGGGGATGTTGGTGGGCTGTAATGAGAGAGAGTGGGGATGTTGGTGGGCTGTAATGAGAGAGAGTGGGGGATGTTGGTGAGCTGTAATGAGAGAGTGGGGGATGTTGGTGGGCTGTAATGAGAGAGTGGGGGATGTTGGTGAGCTGTAATGTGAGAGAGTGGGGGATGTTGGTGAGCTGTAATCAGAGACAGCATGGATGTTGTTTGGCTGTAATGAGAGAGAGTGTGGATGTTGGTGGGCTGTAATGAGTGACAGAGCGGGATGTAGGTGAGCTGTAATGAGAGACAGTGGGGATGTTGGTGGGCTGTAATGAGAGTGAGTAGGGGTGATGTTTGTAGGCTGTAATGAGAGTGGGGTGATGTGGATGGGCTGTAATGAGAGAGTTGGGGATGTTGGTGGGCTGTAATGAGAGAGAGTGGGGGATGTTGGTGGGCTGTAATGAGAAAGTGGAGGACGTTGGTGAGCTATAATGAGAGAGAGTGGGTATGTTGGTGGGCTGTAATGAGAGACAGTGGGGATGTTGGTGGGCTGTAATGAGAGAGAGAGAGAGTTGGGGCATGTGTTTGGGCTGTAATGAGAGAGTGGGGATGTTGGTGAGCTGTAATGAGAGACAGTGGGGGATGTTGGTGAGCTGGAATGAGAGACAGTGGGGATGTTGGTGGGCTGTAATGAGAGTGGGGTGATGTGGACGGGCTGTAATGAGAGAGTGGGCGATGGTGAGCTGTAATGAGAGACATTGGGGATGTTGGTGGGCTGTAATGAGAGACAGTGGGGATGTTCGTGAGCTGTAATGAGAGACAGTGGGGGATGTTGGTGAGCTGGAATGAGAGACAGTGGGGATGATGATGGGCTGTAATGAGAGAGAGTGGGGATGTTGGTGGGCAGTAATGAGAGACAGTGGGGGATGTTCGTGAGCTGTAATGAGAGACCGTGGGGATTTTGGTGGGCTGTAATGAGAGAGAGTGGGGGATGTTGGTGGGCTGTAATGAGAAAGTGGGGGACGTTGGTGAGCTATAATGAGAGACAGTGAGAATGTTGATGGGCTGTAATGAGAGAGAGTGGGGATGTTGGTGGGCTGTAATGAGAGACAGTGGGGGATGTTCGTGAGCTGTAATGAGAGACCGTGGGGATTTTGGTGGGCTGTAATGAGAGAGAGTGGGGGATGTTGGTGGGCTGTAATGCGAGAGAGTAGGGATGTTGGTGGACTGTAATGAGAGACAGTGGGGGATGTTCGTGAGCTGTAATGAGAGACAGTGGGGATGTTGCTGAGCTGTAATGAGAGAGAGTGGGGGATGTTTGTAGGCTGTAATGAGAGTGGGGTGATGTGGATGGGCTCTAATGAGAGAGTTGGGGATGTTGGTGGGCTGCAATGAGAGAGAGTGGGGTATGTTGGTGGGCTGTAATGAGAAAGTGGGGGACGTTGGTGAGCTGTAATGAGAGAGTGGGGGATGTTGGTGGGCTGTAATGAGAAAGTGGGGGACGTTGGTGAGCTATAATGAGAGACAGTGGGGATATTGGTGGGCTGTAATGAGAGAGAGAGAGAGAGTTGGGGCATGTGTTTGGGCTGTAATGAGAAAGTGGGGGACGTTGGTGAGCTGTAATGAGAGAGTGGGGGATGTTGGTGGGCTGTAATGAGAGAGTGGGGGATGTTGGTGAGCTGTAATGAGAGACAATGGGGGATGTTGGTGAGCTGGAATGAGAGACAGTGGGGATGTTGGTGGGCTGTAATGAGAGTGGGGTGATGTGGATGGGCTCTAATGAGAGAGTTGGGGATGTTGGTGGGCTGTAATGAGAGAGAGTGGGGTATGTTGGTGGGCTGTAATGAGAAAGTGGGGGACGTTGGTGAGCTATAATGAGAGACAGTGAGAATGTTGATGGGCTGTAATGAGAGAGAGTGGGGATGTTGGTGGGCTGTAATGAGAGACAGTGGGGGATGTTCGTGAGCTGTAATGAGAGACCGTGGGGATTTTGGTGGGCTGTAATGAGAGAGAGTGGGGGATGTTGGTGGGCTGTAATGAGAGAGAGTAGGGATGTTGGTGGACTGTAATGAGAGACAGTGGGGGATGTTCGTGAGCTGTAATGAGAGACAGTGGGGATGTTGGTGAGCTGTAATGAGAGAGAGTGGGGGATGTTTGTAGGCTGTAATGAGAGTGGGGTGATGTGGATGGGCTCTAATGAGAGAGTTGGGGATGTTGGTGGGCTGTAATGAGAGAGAGTGGGGTATGTTGGTGGGCTGTAATGAGAAAGTGGGGGACGTTGGTGAGCTATAATGAGAGACAGTGGGGATGTTGGTGGGCTGTAATGAGAGGCAGTGGGGGATGTTCGTGAGCTGTAATGAGAGACAGTGGGGATGTTGGTGGGCTGTAATGAGAGAGAGTGGGGGATGTTGGTGGGCTGTAATGAGAGACAGTGGTGGATGTTCATGAGCTGTAATGAGAGACCGTGTGGATGTTGGTGGGCTGTAATGAGAGAGAGTGGGGGATGTTGGTGGGCTGTAATGAGAGAGAGTGGGGTATGTTGGTGAGCTGTAATGAGAGAGTGGGGGATGTTGGTGGGCTGTAATGAGAGAGTGGGGGATGTTGGTGAGCTGTAATGAGAGAGAGTGGGGGATGTTGGTGAGCTGTAATCAGAGACAGCATGGATGTTGTTTGGCTGTAATGAGAGAGAGTGTGGATGTTGGTGGGCTGTAATGAGTGACAGAGCGGGATGTAGGTGAGCTGTAATGAGAGACAGTGGGGATGTTGGTGGGCTGTAATGAGAGTGAGTAGGGGTGATATTTGTAGGCTGTAATGAGAGTGGGGTGATGTGGATGGGCTGTAATGAGAGAGTTGGGGATGTTGGTGGGCTGTAATGAGAGAGAGTGGGGGATGTTGGTGGGCTGTAATGAGAAAGTGGAGGACGTTGGTGAGGTATAATGAGAGAGAGTGGGGATGTTGGTGGGCTGTAATGAGAGACAGTGGGGATGTTGGTGGGCTGTAATGAGAGAGAGAGAGAGTTGGGGCATGTGTTTGGGCTGTAATGAGAGAGTGGGGATGTTGGTGAGCTGTAATGAGAGACAGTGGGGGATGTTGGTGAGCTGGAATGAGAGACAGTGGGGATGTTGGTGGGCTGTAATGAGAGTGGGGTGATGTGGACGGGCTGTAATGAGAGAGTGGGCGATGGTGAGCTGTAATGAGAGACATTGGGGATGTTGGTGGGCTGTAATGAGAGACAGTGGGGATGTTCGTGAGCTGTAATGAGAGACAGTGGGGGATGTTGGTGAGCTGGAATGAGAGACAGTGGGGATGTTGATGGGCTGTAATGAGAGAGAGTGGGGATGTTGGTGGGCTGTAATGAGAGACAGTTGGGGATGTTCGTGAGCTGTAATGAGAGACCGTGGGGATTTTGGTGGGCTGTAATGAGAGAGAGTGGGGGATGTTGGTGGGCTGTAATGAGAAAGTGGGGGACGTTGGTGAGCTATAATGAGAGACAGTGAGAATGTTGATGGGCTGTAATGAGAGAGAGTGGGGATGTTGGTGGGCTGTAATGAGAGACAGTGGGGGATGTTCGTGAGCTGTAATGAGAGACCGTGGGGATTTTGGTGGGCTGTAATGAGAGAGAGTGGGGGATGTTGGTGGGCTGTAATGAGAGAGAGTAGGGATGTTGGTGGACTGTAATGAGAGACAGTGGGGGATGTTCGTGAGCTGTAATGAGAGACAGTGGGGATGTTGGTGAGCTGTAATGAGAGAGAGTGGGGGATGTTTGTAGGCTGTAATGAGAGTGGGGTGATGTGGATGGGCTCTAATGAGAGAGTTGGGGATGTTGGTGGGCTGTAATGAGAGAGAGTGGGGTATGTTGGTGGGCTGTAATGAGAAAGTGGGGGACGTTGGTGAGCTGTAATGAGAGAGTGGGGGATGTTGGTGGGCTGTAATGAGAAAGTGGGGGACGTTGGTGAGCTATAATGAGAGACAGTGGGGATGTTGGTGGGCTGTAATGAGAGAGAGAGAGAGAGTTGGGGCATGTGTTTGGGCTGTAATGAGAAAGTGGGGGACGTTGGTGAGCTGTAATGAGAGAGTGGGGGATGTTGGTGGGCTGTAATGAGAGAGTGGGGGATGTTGGTGAGCTGTAATGAGAGACAGTGGGGGATGTTGGTGAGCTGGAATGAGAGACAGTGGGGATGTTGGTGGGCTGTAATGAGAGTGGGGTGATGTGGATGGGCTGTAATGAGAGAGTGGGCGATGGTGAGCTGTAATGAGAGACATTGGGGATGTTGGTGGGCTGTAATGAGAGACAGTGGGGATGTTCGTGAGCTGTAATGAGAGACAGTGGGGGATGTTGGTGAGCTGGAATGAGAGACAGTGGGGATGTTGATGGGCTGTAATGAGAGAGAGTGGGGATGTTGGTGGGCTGTAATGAGAGACAGTGGGGGATGTTCGTGAGCTGTAATGACAGACCGTGGGGATTTTGGTGGGCTGTAATGAGAGAGAGTGGGGGATGTTGGCGGGCTGTAATGAGAGAGAGTAGGGATGTTGGTGGACTGTAATGAGAGACAGTGGGGGATGTTCGTGAGCTGTAATGAGAGACAGTGGGGATGTTGGTGAGCTGTAATGAGAGAGAGTGGGGGATGTTTGTAGGCTGTAATGAGAGTGGGGTGATGTGGATGGGCTCTAATGAGAGAGTTGGGGATGTTGGTGGGCTGTAATGAGAGAGAGTGGGGTATGTTGGTGGGCTGTAATGAGAAAGTGGGGGACGTTGGTGAGCTATAATGAGAGACAGTGAGAATGTTGATGGGCTGTAATGAGAGAGAGTGGGGATGTTGGTGAGCTGTAATGAGAGACAGTGGGGGATGTTGGTGAGCTGGAATGAGAGACAGTGGGGATGTTGGTGGGCTGTAATGAGAGTGGGGTGATGTGGACGGGCTGTAATGAGAGAGTGGGCGATGGTGAGCTGTAATGAGAGACATTGGGGATGTTGGTGGGCTGTAATGAGAGACAGTGGGGATGTTCGTGAGCTGTAATGAGAGACAGTGGGGGATGTTGGTGAGCTGGAATGAGAGACAGTGGGGATGTTGGGCTGTAATGAGAGAGAGTGGGGATGTTGGTGGGCAGTAATGAGAGACAGTGGGGGATGTTCGTGAGCTGTAATGAGAGACCGTGGGGATTTTGGTGGGCTGTAATGAGAGAGAGTGGGGGATGTTGGTGGGCTGTAATGAGAAAGTGGGGGACGTTGGTGAGCTATAATGAGAGACAGTGAGAATGTTGATGGGCTGTAATGAGAGAGAGTGGGGATGTTGGTGGGCTGTAATGAGAGAGAGTGGGGGATGTTGGTGGGCTGTAATGAGAGAGAGTAGGGATGTTGGTGGACTGTAATGAGAGACAGTGGGGGATGTTCGTGAGCTGTAATGAGAGACAGTGGGGATGTTGGTGAGCTGTAATGAGAGAGAGTGGGGGATGTTTGTAGGCTGTAATGAGAGTGGGGTGATGTGGATGGGCTCTAATGAGAGAGTTGGGGATGTTGGTGGGCTGTAATGGGAGAGAGTGGGGTATGTTGGTGGGCTGTAATGAGAAAGTGGGGGACGTTGGTGAGCTATAATGAGAGACAGTGGGGATGTTGGTGGGCTGTAATGAGAGTGGGGTGATGTGGACGGGCTGTAATGAGAGAGTGGGCGATGGTGAGCTGTAATGAGAGACATTGGGGATGTTGGTGGGCTGTAATGAGAGACAGTGGGGATGTTCGTGAGCTGTAATGAGAGACAGTGGGGGATGTTGGTGAGCTGGAATGAGAGACAGTGGGGATGTTGATGGGCTGTAATGAGAGAGAGTGGGGATGTTGGTGGGCTGTAATGAGAGACAGTGGGGGATGTTCGTGAGCTGTAATGAGAGACCGTGGGGATTTTGGTGGGCTGTAATGAGAGAGAGTGGGGGATGTTGGTGGGCTGTAATGAGAAAGTGGGGGACGTTGGTGAGCTATAATGAGAGACAGTGAGAATGTTGATGGGCTGTAATGAGAGAGAGTGGGGATGTTGGTGGGCTGTAATGAGAGACAGTGGGGGATGTTCGTGAGCTGTAATGAGAGACCGTGGGGATTTTGGTGGGCTGTAATGAGAGAGAGTGGGGGATGTTGGTGGGCTGTAATGAGAGAGAGTAGGGATGTTGGTGGACTGTAATGAGAGACAGTGGGGGATGTTCGTGAGCTGTAATGAGAGACAGTGGGGATGTTGGTGAGCTGTAATGAGAGAGAGTGGGGGATGTTTGTAGGCTGTAATGAGAGTGGGGTGATGTGGATGGGCTCTAATGAGAGAGTTGGGGATGTTGGTGGGCTGTAATGAGAGAGAGTGGGGTATGTTGGTGGGCTGTAATGAGAAAGTGGGGGACGTTGGTGAGCTGTAATGAGAGAGTGGGGGATGTTGGTGGGCTGTAATGAGAAAGTGGGGGACGTTGGTGAGCTATAATGAGAGACAGTGGGGATGTTGGTGGGCTGTAATGAGAGAGAGAGAGAGAGTTGGGGCATGTGTTTGGGCTGTAATGAGAAAGTGGGGGACGTTGGTGAGCTGTAATGAGAGAGTGGGGGATGTTGGTGGGCTGTAATGAGAGAGTGGGGGATGTTGGTGAGCTGTAATGAGAGACAGTGGGGGATGTTGGTGAGCTGGAATGAGAGACAGTGGGGATGTTGGTGGGCTGTAATGAGAGTGGGGTGATGTGGATGGGCTGTAATGAGAGAGTGGGCGATGGTGAGCTGTAATGAGAGACATTGGGGATGTTGGTGGGCTGTAATGAGAGACAGTGGGGATGTTCGTGAGCTGTAATGAGAGACAGTGGGGGATGTTGGTGAGCTGGAATGAGAGACAGTGGGGGATGTTGGTGAGCTGGAATGAGAGACAGTGGGGATGTTGATGGGCTGTAATGAGAGAGAGTGGGGATGTTGGTGGGCTGTAATGAGAGACAGTGGGGGATGTTCGTGAGCTGTAATGACAGACCGTGGGGATTTTGGTGGGCTGTAATGAGAGAGAGTGGGGGATGTTGGCGGGCTGTAATGAGAGAGAGTAGGGATGTTGGTGGACTGTAATGAGAGACAGTGGGGGATGTTCGTGAGCTGTAATGAGAGACAGTGGGGATGTTGGTGAGCTGTAATGAGAGAGAGTGGGGGATGTTTGTAGGCTGTAATGAGAGTGGGGTGATGTGGATGGGCTCTAATGAGAGAGTTGGGGATGTTGGGGGGCTGTAATGAGAGAGAGTGGGGTATGTTGGTGGGCTGTAATGAGAAAGTGGGGGACGTTGGTGAGCTATAATGAGAGACAGTGAGAATGTTGATGGGCTGTAATGAGAGAGAGTGGGGATGTTGGTGAGCTGTAATGAGAGACAGTGGGGGATGTTGGTGAGCTGGAATGAGAGACAGTGGGGATGTTGGTGGGCTGTAATGAGAGTGGGGTGATGTGGACGGGCTGTAATGAGAGAGTGGGCGATGGTGAGCTGTAATGAGAGACATTGGGGATGTTGGTGGGCTGTAATGAGAGACAGTGGGGATGTTCGTGAGCTGTAATGAGAGACAGTGGGGGATGTTGGTGAGCTGGAATGAGAGACAGTGGGGATGTTGATGGGCTGTAATGAGAGAGAGTGCGGATGTTGGTGGGCAGTAATGAGAGACAGTGGGGGATGTTCGTGAGCTGTAATGAGAGACCGTGGGGATTTTGGTGGGCTGTAATGAGAGAGAGTGGGGGATGTTGGTGGGCTGTAATGAGAGAGAGTAGGGATGTTGGTGGACTGTAATGAGAGACAGTGGGGGATGTTCGTGAGCTGTAATGAGAGACAGTGGGGATGTTGGTGAGCTGTAATGAGAGAGAGTGGGGGATGTTTGTAGGCTGTAATGAGAGTGGGGTGATGTGGATGGGCTCTAATGAGAGAGTTGGGGATGTTGGTGGGCTGTAATGAGAGAGAGTGGGGTATGTTGGTGGGCTGTAATGAGAAAGTGGGGGACGTTGGTGAGCTGTAATGAGAGAGTGGGGGATGTTGGTGGGCTGTAATGAGAAAGTGGGGGACGTTGGTGAGCTATAATGAGAGACAGTGGGGATGTTGGTGGGCTGTAATGAGAGAGAGAGAGAGAGTTGGGGCATGTGTTTGGGCTGTAATGAGAAAGTGGGGGACGTTGGTGAGCTGTAATGAGAGAGTGGGGGATGTTGGTGGGCTGTAATGAGAGAGTGGGGGATGTTGGTGAGCTGTAATGAGAGACAGTGGGGGATGTTGGTGAGCTGGAATGAGAGACAGTGGGGATGTTGGTGGGCTGTAATGAGAGTGGGGTGATGTGGATGGGCTGTAATGAGAGAGTGGGCGATGGTGAGCTGTAATGAGAGACATTGGGGATGTTGGTGGGCTGTAATGAGAGACAGTGGGGATGTTCGTGAGCTGTAATGAGAGACAGTGGGGGATGTTGGTGAGCTGGAATGAGAGACAGTGGGGATGTTGATGGGCTGTAATGAGAGAGAGTGGGGATGTTGGTGGGCTGTAATGATAGACAGTGGGGGATGTTCGTGAGCTGTAATGAGAGACCGTGGGGATTTTGGTGGGCTGTAATGAGAGAGAGTGGGGGATGTTGGCGGGCTGTAATGAGAGAGAGTAGGGATGTTGGTGGACTGTAATGAGAGACAGTGGGGGATGTTCGTGAGCTGTAATGAGAGACAGTGGGGATGTTGGTGAGCTGTAATGAGAGAGAGTGGGGGATGTTTGTAGGCTGTAATGAGAGTGGGGTGATGTGGATGGGCTCTAATGAGAGAGTTGGGGATGTTGGTGGGCTGTAATGAGAGAGAGTGGGGTATGTTGGTGGGCTGTAATGAGAAAGTGGGGGACGTTGGTGAGCTATAATGAGAGACAGTGAGAATGTTGATGGGCTGTAATGAGAGAGAGTGGGGATGTTGGTGGGCTGTAATGAGAGACAGTGGGGGATGTTCGTGAGCTGTAATGAGAGACCGTGGGGATTTTGGTGGGCTGTAATGAGAGAGAGTGGGGGATGTTGGTGGGCTGTAATGAGAGAGAGTAGGGATGTTGGTGGACTGTAATGAGAGACAGTGGGGGATGTTCGTGAGCTGTAATGAGAGACAGTGGGGATGTTGGTGAGCTGTAATGAGAGAGAGTGGGGGATGTTTGTAGGCTGTAATGAGAGTGGGGTGATGTGGATGGGCTCTAATGAGAGAGTTGGGGATGTTGGTGGGCTGTAATGGGAGAGAGTGGGGTATGTTGGTGGGCTGTAATGAGAAAGTGGGGGACGTTGGTGAGCTATAATGAGAGACAGTGGGGATGTTGGTGGGCTGTAATGAGAGGCAGTGGGGGATGTTCGTGAGCTGTAATGAGAGACAGTGGGGATGTTGGTGGGCTGTAATGAGAGAGAGTGGGGGATGTTGGTGGGCTGTAATGAGAGACAGTGGTGGATGTTCATGAGCTGTAATGAGAGACCGTGTGGATGTTGGTGGGCTGTAATGAGAGAGAGTGGGGCATGTTGGTGGGCTGTAATGAGAGAGAGTGGGGGATGTTGGTGAGCTGTAATGAGAGAGTGGGGGATGTTGGTGGGCTGTAATGAGAGAGTGGGGGATGTTGGTGAGCTGTAATGAGAGAGAGTGGGGGATGTTGGTGAGCTGTAATCAGAGACAGCATGGATGTTGTTTGGCTGTAATGAGAGAGAGTGTGGATGTTGGTGGGCTGTAATGAGTGACAGAGCGGGATGTAGGTGAGCTGTAATGAGAGACAGTGGGGATGTTGGTGGGCTGTAATGAGAGTGAGTAGGGGTGATATTTGTAGGCTGTAATGAGAGTGGGGTGATGTGGATGGGCTGTAATGAGAGAGTTGGGGATGTTGGTGGGCTGTAATGAGAGAGAGTGGGGGATGTTGGTGGGCTGTAATGAGAAAGTGGAGGACGTTGGTGAGCTATAATGAGAGAGAGTGGGGATGTTGGTGGGCTGTAATGAGAGACAGTGGGGATGTTGGTGGGCTGTAATGAGAGAGAGAGAGAGTTGGGGCATGTGTTTGGGCTGTAATGAGAGAGTGGGGATGTTGGTGAGCTGTAATGAGAGACAGTGGGGGATGTTGGTGAGCTGGAATGAGAGACAGTGGGGATGTTGGTGGGCTGTAATGAGAGTGGGGTGATGTGGACGGGCTGTAATGAGAGAGTGGGCGATGGTGAGCTGTAATGAGAGACATTGGGGATGTTGGTGGGCTGTAATGAGAGACAGTGGGGATGTTCGTGAGCTGTAATGAGAGACAGTGGGGGATGTTGGTGAGCTGGAATGAGAGACATTGGGGATGTTGATGGGCTGTAATGAGAGAGAGTGGGGATGTTGGTGGGCTGTAATGAGAGACAGTGGGGGATGTTCGTGAGCTGTAATGAGAGACCGTGGGGATTTTGGTGGGCTGTAATGAGAGAGAGTGGGGGATGTTGGTGGGCTGTAATGAGAAAGTGGGGGACGTTGGTGAGCTATAATGAGAGACAGTGAGAATGTTGATGGGCTGTAATGAGAGAGAGTGGGGATGTTGGTGGGCTGTAATGAGAGACAGTGGGGGATGTTCGTGAGCTGTAATGAGAGACCGTGGGGATTTTGGTGGGCTGTAATGAGAGAGAGTGGGGGATGTTGGTGGGCTGTAATGAGAGAGAGTAGGGATGTTGGTGGACTGTAATGAGAGACAGTGGGGGATGTTCGTGAGCTGTAATGAGAGACAGTGGGGATGTTGGTGAGCTGTAATGAGAGAGAGTGGGGGATGTTTGTAGGCTGTAATGAGAGTGGGGTGATGTGGATGGGCTCTAATGAGAGAGTTGGGGATGTTGGTGGGCTGTAATGAGAGAGAGTGGGGTATGTTGGTGGGCTGTAATGAGAAAGTGGGGGACGTTGGTGAGCTGTAATGAGAGAGTGGGGGATGTTGGTGGGCTGTAATGAGAAAGTGGGGGACGTTGGTGAGCTATAATGAGAGACAGTTGGGATGTTGGTGGGCTGTAATGAGAGAGAGAGAGAGAGTTGGGGCATGTGTTTGGGCTGTAATGAGAAAGTGGGGGACGTTGGTGAGCTGTAATGAGAGAGTGGGGGATGTTGGTGGGCTGTAATGAGAGAGTGGGGGATGTTGGTGAGCTGTAATGAGAGACAGTGGGGGATGTTGGTGAGCTGGAATGAGAGACAGTGGGGATGTTGGTGGGCTGTAATGAGAGTGGGGTGATGTGGATGGGCTGTAATGAGAGAGTGGGCGATGGTGAGCTGTAATGAGAGACATTGGGGATGTTGGTGGGCTGTAATGAGAGACAGTGGGGATGTTCGTGAGCTGTAATGAGAGACAGTGGGGGATGTTGGTGAGCTGGAATGAGAGACAGTGGGGATGTTGATGGGCTGTAATGAGAGAGAGTGGGGATGTTGGTGGGCTGTAATGAGAGACAGTGGGGGATGTTCGTGAGCTGTAATGAGAGACCGTGGGGATTTTGGTGGGCTGTAATGAGAGAGAGTGGGGGATGTTGGCGGGCTGTAATGAGAGAGAGTAGGGATGTTGGTGGACTGTAATGAGAGACAGTGGGGGATGTTCGTGAGCTGTAATGAGAGACAGTGGGGATGTTGGTGAGCTGTAATGAGAGAGAGTGGGGGATGTTTGTAGGCTGTAATGAGAGTGGGGTGATGTGGATGGGCTCTAATGAGAGAGTTGGGGATGTTGGTGGGCTGTAATGAGAGAGAGTGGGGTATGTTGGTGGGCTGTAATGAGAAAGTGGGGGACGTTGGTGAGCTATAATGAGAGACAGTGAGAATGTTGATGGGCAGTAATGAGAGAGAGTGGGGATGTTGGTGGGCTGTAATGAGAGACAGTGGGGGATGTTCGTGAGCTGTAATGAGAGACCGTGGGGATTTTGGTGGGCTGTAATGAGAGAGAGTGGGGGATGTTGGTGGGCTGTAATGAGAGAGAGTAGGGATGTTGGTGGACTGTAATGAGAGACAGTGGGGGATGTTCGTGAGCTGTAATGAGAGACAGTGGGGATGTTGGTGAGCTGTAATGAGAGAGAGTGGGGGATGTTTGTAGGCTGTAATGAGAGTGGGGTGATGTGGATGGGCTCTAATGAGAGAGTTGGGGATGTTGGTGGGCTGTAATGAGAGAGAGTGGGGTATGTTGGTGGGCTGTAATGAGAAAGTGGGGGACGTTGGTGAGCTATAATGAGAGACAGTGGGGATGTTGGTGGGCTGTAATGAGAGGCAGTGGGGGATGTTCGTGAGCTGTAATGAGAGACAGTGGGGATGTTGGTGGGCTGTAATGAGAGAGAGTGGGGGATGTTGGTGGGCTGTAATGAGAGACAGTGGTGGATGTTCATGAGCTGTAATGAGAGACCGTGTGGATGTTGGTGGGCTGTAATGAGAGAGAGTGGGGGATGTTGGTGGGCTGTAATGAGAGAGAGTGGGGGATGTTGGTGAGCTGTAATGAGAGAGTGGGGGATGTTGGTGGGCTGTAATGAGAGAGTGGGGGATGTTGGTGAGCTGTAATGAGAGAGAGTGGGGGATGTTGGTGAGCTGTAATCAGAGACAGCGTGGATGTTGGTTGGCTGTAATGAGAGAGAGTGTGGATGTTGGTGGGCTGTAATGAGAGAGAGTGGGGGATGTTGGTGGGCTGTAATGAGAGAGAGTGGGGGATGTTGGTGGGCTGTAATGAGAGAGAGTGGGGGATGTTGGTGAGCTGTAATGAGAGAGTGGGGGATGTTGGTGGGCTGTAATGAGAGAGTGGGGGGTGTTGGTGAGCTGTAATGTGAGAGAGTGGGGGATGTTGGTGAGCTGTAATCAGAGACAGCATGGATGTTGTTTGGCTGTAATGAGAGAGAGTGTGGATGTTGGTGGGCTGTAATGAGTGACAGAGCGGGATGTAGGTGAGCTGTAATGAGAGACAGTGGGGATGTTGGTGGGCTGTAATGAGAGTGAGTAGGGGTGATGTTTGTAGGCTGTAATGAGAGTGGGGTGATGTGGATGGGCTGTAATGAGAGAGTTGGGGATGTTGGTGGGCTGTAATGAGAGAGAGTGGGGGATGTTGGTGGGCTGTAATGAGAAAGTGGAGGACGTTGGTGAGCTATAATGAGAGAGAGTGGGGATGTTGGTGGGCTGTAATGAGAGACAGTGGGGATGTTGGTGGGCTGTAATGAGAGAGAGAGAGAGAGTTGGGGCATGTGTTTGGGCTGTAATGAGAGAGTGGGGGATGTTGGTGGGCTGTAATGAGAGAGTGGGGGATGTTGGTGAGCTGTAATGTGAGAGAGTGGGGGATGTTGGTGAGCTGTAATCAGAGACAGCATGGATGTTGTTTGGCTGTAATGAGAGAGAGTGTGGATGTTGGTGGGCTGTAATGAGTGACAGAGCGGGATGTAGGTGAGCTGTAATGAGAGACAGTGGGGATGTTGGTGGGCTGTAATGAGAGTGAGTAGGGGTGATGTTTGTAGGCTGTAATGAGAGTGGGGTGATGTGGATGGGCTGTAATGAGAGAGTTGGGGATGTTGGTGGGCTGTAATGAGAGAGAGTGGGGGATGTTGGTGGGCTGTAATGAGAAAGTGGAGGACGTTGGTGAGCTATAATGAGAGAGAGTGGGGATGTTGGTGGGCTGTAATGAGAAAGTGGAGGACGTTGGTGAGCTATAATGAGAGAGAGTGGGGATGTTGGTGGGCTGTAATGAGAGACAGTGGGGATGTTGGTGGGCTGTAATGAGAGAGAGAGAGAGTTGGGGCATGTGTTTGGGCTGTAATGAGAGAGTGGGGATGTTGGTGAGCTGTAATGAGAGACAGTGGGGGATGTTGGTGAGCTGGAATGAGAGAGTGGGGATGTTGGTGGGCTGTAATGAGAGTGGGGTGATGTGGACGGGCTGTAATGAGAGAGTGGGCGATGGTGAGCTGTAATGAGAGACATTGGGGATGTTGGTGGGCTGTAATGAGAGACAGTGGGGATGTTCGTGAGCTGTAATGAGAGACAGTGGGGGATGTTGGTGAGCTGGAATGAGAGACAGTGGGGATGTTGATGGGCTGTAATGAGAGAGAGTGGGGATGTTGGTGGGCTGTAATGAGAGACAGTGGGGGATGTTCGTGAGCTGTAATGAGAGACCGTGGGGATTTTGGTGGGCTGTAATGAGAGAGAGTGGGGGATGTTGGTGGGCTGTAATGAGAAAGTGGGGGACGTTGGTGAGCTATAATGAGAGACAGTGAGAATGTTGATGGGCTGTAATGAGAGAGAGTGGGGATGTTGGTGGGCTGTAATGAGAGACAGTGGGGGATGTTCGTGAGCTGTAATGAGAGACCGTGGGGATTTTGGTGGGCTGTAATGAGAGAGAGTGGGGGATGTTGGTGGGCTGTAATGAGAGAGAGTAGGGATGTTGGTGGACTGTAATGAGAGACAGTGGGGGATGTTCGTGAGCTGTAATGAGAGACAGTGGGGATGTTGGTGAGCTGTAATGAGAGAGAGTGGGGGATGTTTGTAGGCTGTAATGAGAGTGGGGTGATGTGGATGGGCTCTAATGAGAGAGTTGGGGATGTTGGTGGGCTGTAATGAGAGAGAGTGGGGTATGTTGGTGGGCTGTAATGAGAAAGTGGGGGACGTTGGTGAGCTGTAATGAGAGAGTGGGGGATGTTGGTGGGCTGTAATGAGAAAGTGGGGGACGTTGGTGAGCTATAATGAGAGACAGTGGGGATGTTGGTGGGCTGTAATGAGAGAGAGAGAGAGAGTTGGGGCATGTGTTTGGGCTGTAATGAGAAAGTGGGGGACGTTGGTGAGCTGTAATGAGAGAGTGGGGGATGTTGGTGGGCTGTAATGAGAGAGTGGGGGATGTTGGTGAGCTGTAATGAGAGACAGTGGGGGATGTTGGTGAGCTGGAATGAGAGACAGTGGGGATGTTGGTGGGCTGTAATGAGAGTGGGGTGATGTGGATGGGCTGTAATGAGAGAGTGGGCGATGGTGAGCTGTAATGAGAGACATTGGGGATGTTGGTGGGCTGTAATGAGAGACAGTGGGGATGTTCGTGAGCTGTAATGAGAGACAGTGGGGGATGTTGGTGAGCTGGAATGAGAGACAGTGGGGATGTTGATGGGCTGTAATGAGAGAGAGTGGGGATGTTGGTGGGCTGTAATGAGAGACAGTGGGGGATGTTCGTGAGCTGTAATGAGAGACCGTGGGGATTTTGGTGGGCTGTAATGAGAGAGAGTGGGGGATGTTGGCGGGCTGTAATGAGAGAGAGTAGGGATGTTGGTGGACTGTAATGAGAGACAGTGGGGGATGTTCGTGAGCTGTAATGAGAGACAGTGGGGATGTTGGTGAGCTGTAATGAGAGAGAGTGGGGGATGTTTGTAGGCTGTAATGAGAGTGGGGTGATGTGGATGGGCTCTAATGAGAGAGTTGGGGATGTTGGTGGGCTGTAATGAGAGAGAGTGGGGTATGTTGGTGGGCTGTAATGAGAAAGTGGGGGACGTTGGTGAGCTATAATGAGAGACAGTGAGAATGTTGATGGGCTGTAATGAGAGAGAGTGGGGATGTTGGTGGGCTGTAATGAGAGACAGTGGGGGATGTTCGTGAGCTGTAATGAGAGACCGTGGGGATTTTGGTGGGCTGTAATGAGAGAGAGTGGGGGATGTTGGTGGGCTGTAATGAGAGAGAGTAGGGATGTTGGTGGACTGTAATGAGAGACAGTGGGGGATGTTCGTGAGCTGTAATGAGAGACAGTGGGGATGTTGGTGAGCTGTAATGAGAGAGAGTGGGGGATGTTTGTAGGCTGTAATGAGAGTGGGGTGATGTGGATGGGCTCTAATGAGAGAGTTGGGGATGTTGGTGGGCTGTAATGAGAGAGAGTGGGGTATGTTGGTGGGCTGTAATGAGAAAGTGGGGGACGTTGGTGAGCTATAATGAGAGACAGTGGGGATGTTGGTGGGCTGTAATGAGAGGCAGTGGGGGATGTTCGTGAGCTGTAATGAGAGACAGTGGGGATGTTGGTGGGCTGTAATGAGAGAGAGTGGGGGATGTTGGTGGGCTGTAATGAGAGACAGTGGTGGATGTTCATGAGCTGTAATGAGAGACCGTGTGGATGTTGGTGGGCTGTAATGAGAGAGAGTGGGGGATGTTGGTGGGCTGTAATGAGAGAGAGTGGGGTATGTTGGTGAGCTGTAATGAGAGAGTGGGGGATGTTGGTGGGCTGTAATGAGAGAGTGGGGGATGTTGGTGAGCTGTAATGAGAGAGAGTGGGGGATGTTGGTGAGCTGTAATCAGAGACAGCGTGGATGTTGGTTGGCTGTAATGAGAGAGAGTGTGGATGTTGGTGGGCTGTAATGAGAGAGAGTGGGGGATGTTGGTGGGCTGTAATGAGAGAGAGTGGGGGATGTTGGTGGGCTGTAATGAGAGAGAGTGTGGGATGTTGGTGAGCTGTAATGAGAGAGTGGGGGATGTTGGTGGGCTGTAATGAGAGAGTGGGGGATGTTGGTGAGCTGTAATGTGAGAGAGTGGGGGATGTTGGTGAGCTGTAATCAGAGACAGCATGGATGTTGTTTGGCTGTAATGAGAGAGAGTGTGGATGTTGGTGGGCTGTAATGAGTGACAGAGCGGGATGTAGGTGAGCTGTAATGAGAGACAGTGGGGGATGTTGGTGAGCTGGAATGAGAGACAGTGGGGATGTTGGTGGGCTGTAATGAGAGTGGGGTGATGTGGATGGGCTGTAATGAGAGAGTGGGCGATGGTGAGCTGTAATGAGAGACATTGGGGATGTTCGTGAGCTGTAATGAGAGACAGTGGGGGATGTTGGTGAGCTGGAATGAGAGACAGTGGGGATGTTGATGGGCTGTAATGAGAGAGAGTGGGGATGTTGGTGGGCTGTAATGAGAGACAGTGGGGGATGTTCGTGAGCTGTAATGAGAGACCGTGGGGATTTTGGTGGGCTGTAATGAGAGAGAGTGGGGGATGTTGGCGGGCTGTAATGAGAGAGAGTAGGGATGTTGGTGGACTGTAATGAGAGACAGTGGGGGATGTTCGTGAGCTGTAATGAGAGACAGTGGGGATGTTGGTGAGCTGTAATGAGAGAGAGTGGGGGATGTTTGTAGGCTGTAATGAGAGTGGGGTGATGTGGATGGGCTCTAATGAGAGAGTTGGGGATGTTGGTGGGCTGTAATGAGAGAGAGTGGGGTATGTTGGTGGGCTGTAATGAGAAAGTGGGGGACGTTGGTGAGCTATAATGAGAGACAGTGAGAATGTTGATGGGCTGTAATGAGAGAGAGTGGGGATGTTGGTGGGCTGTAATGAGAGACAGTGGGGGATGTTCGTGAGCTGTAATGAGAGACCGTGGGGATTTTGGTGGGCTGTAATGAGAGAGAGTGGGGGATGTTGGTGGGCTGTAATGAGAGAGAGTAGGGATGTTGGTGGACTGTAATGAGAGACAGTGGGGGATGTTCGTGAGCTGTAATGAGAGACAGTGGGGATGTTGGTGAGCTGTAATGAGAGAGAGTGGGGGATGTTTGTAGGCTGTAATGAGAGTGGGGTGATGTGGATGGGCTCTAATGAGAGAGTTGGGGATGTTGGTGGGCTGTAATGAGAGAGAGTGGGGTATGTTGGTGGGCTGTAATGAGAAAGTGGGGGACGTTGGTGAGCTATAATGAGAGACAGTGGGGATGTTGGTGGGCTGTAATGAGAGGCAGTGGGGGATGTTCGTGAGCTGTAATGAGAGACAGTGGGGATGTTGGTGGGCTGTAATGAGAGAGAGAGGGGGATGTTGGTGGGCTGTAATGAGAGACAGTGGTGGATGTTCATGAGCTGTAATGAGAGACCGTGTGGATGTTGGTGGGCTGTAATGAGAGAGAGTGGGGGATGTTGGTGGGCTGTAATGAGAGAGAGTGGGGTATGTTGGTGAGCTGTAATGAGAGAGTGGGGGATGTTGGTGGGCTGTAATGAGAGAGTGGGGGATGTTGGTGAGCTGTAATGAGAGAGAGTGGGGGATGTTGGTGAGCTGTAATCAGAGACAGCGTGGATGTTGGTTGGCTGTAATGAGAGAGAGTGTGGATGTTGGTGGGCTGTAATGAGAGAGAGTGGGGGATGTTGGTGGGCTGTAATGAGAGAGAGTGGGGGATGTTGGTGGGCTGTAATGAGAGAGAGTGTGGGATGTTGGTGAGCTGTAATGAGAGAGTGGGGGATGTTGGTGGGCTGTAATGAGAGAGTGGGGGATGTTGGTGAGCTGTAATGTGAGAGAGTGGGGGATGTTGGTGAGCTGTAATCAGAGACAGCATGGATGTTGTTTGGCTGTAATGAGAGAGAGTGTGGATGTTGGTGGGCTGTAATGAGTGACAGAGCGGGATGTAGGTGAGCTGTAATGAGAGACAGTGGGGATGTTGGTGGGCTGTAATGAGAGTGAGTAGGGGTGATGTTTGTAGGCTGTAATGAGAGTGGGGTGATGTGGATGGGCTGTAATGAGAGAGTTGGGGATGTTGGTGGGCTGTAATGAGAGAGAGTGGGGATGTTGGTGGGCTGTAATGAGAGACAGTGGGGATGTTGGTGGGCTGTAATGAGAGAGAGAGAGTTGGGGCATGTGTTTGGGCTGTAATGAGAGAGTGGGGATGTTGGTGAGCTGTAATGAGAGACAGTATGGGATGTTGGTGAGCTGGAATGAGAGAGTGGGGATGTTGGTGGGCTGTAATGAGAGTGGGGTGATGTGGACGGGCTGTAATGAGAGAGTGGGCGATGGTGAGCTGTAATGAGAGACATTGGGGATGTTGGTGGGCTGTAATGAGAGACAGTGGGGATGTTCGTGAGCTGTAATGAGAGACAGTGGGGGATGTTGGTGAGTTGAATTGAGAGACAGTGGGGATGTTGATGGGCTGTAATGAGAGAGAGTGGGGATGTTGGTGGGCTGTAATGAGAGACAGTGGGGGATGTTCGTGAGCTGTAATGAGAGACCGTGGGGATTTTGGTGGGCTGTAATGAGAGAGAGTGGGGGATGTTGGTGGGCTGTAATGAGAAAGTGGGGGACGTTGGTGAGCTATAATGAGAGACAGTGAGAATGTTGATGGGCTGTAATGAGAGAGAGTGGGGATGTTGGTGGGCTGTAATGAGAGAGAGTAGGGATGTTGGTGGACTGTAATGAGAGACAGTGGGGGATGTTCGTGAGCTGTAATGAGAGACAGTGGGGATGTTGGTGAGCTGTAATGAGAGAGAGTGGGGGATGTTTGTAGGCTGTAATGAGAGTGGGGTGATGTGGATGGGCTCTAATGAGAGAGTTGGGGATGTTGGTGGGCTGTAATGAGAGAGAGTGGGGTATGTTGGTGGGCTGTAATGAGAAAGTGGGGGACGTTGGTGAGCTGTAATGAGAGAGTGGGGGATGTTGGTGGGCTGTAATGAGAAAGTGGGGGACGTTGGTGAGCTATAATGAGAGACAGTGGGGATGTTGGTGGGCTGTAATGAGAGAGAGAGAGAGAGTTGGGGCATGTGTTTGGGCTGTAATGAGAAAGTGGGGGACGTTGGTGAGCTGTAATGAGAGAGTGGGGGATGTTGGTGGGCTGTAATGAGAAAGTGGGGGACGTTGGTGAGCTATAATGAGAGACAGTGGGGATGTTGGTGGGCTGTAATGAGAGAGAGAGAGAGAGTTGGGGCATGTGTTTGGGCTGTAATGAGAAAGTGGGGGACGTTGGTGAGCTGTAATGAGAGAGTGGGGGATGTTGGTGGGCTGTAATGAGAAAGTGGGGGACGTTGGTGAGCTATAATGAGAGACAGTGGGGGATGTTCGTGAGCTGTAATGAGAGACCGTGGGGATTTTGGTGGGCTGTAATGAGAGAGAGTGGGGGATGTTGGTGGGCTGTAATGAGAAAGTGGGGGACGTTGGTGAGCTATAATGAGAGACAGTGAGAATGTTGATGGGCTGTAATGAGAGAGAGTGGGGATGTTGGTGGGCTGTAATGAGAGAGAGTAGGGATGTTGGTGGACTGTAATGAGAGACAGTGGGGGATGTTCGTGAGCTGTAATGAGAGACAGTGGGGATGTTGGTGAGCTGTAATGAGAGAGAGTGGGGGATGTTTGTAGGCTGTAATGAGAGTGGGGTGATGTGGATGGGCTCTAATGAGAGAGTTGGGGATGTTGGTGGGCTGTAATGAGAGAGAGTGGGGTATGTTGGTGGGCTGTAATGAGAAAGTGGGGGACGTTGGTGAGCTGTAATGAGAGAGTGGGGGATGTTGGTGGGCTGTAATGAGAAAGTGGGGGACGTTGGTGAGCTATAATGAGAGACAGTGGGGATGTTGGTGGGCTGTAATGAGAGAGAGAGAGAGAGTTGGGGCATGTGTTTGGGCTGTAATGAGAAAGTGGGGGACGTTGGTGAGCTGTAATGAGAGAGTGGGGGATGTTGGTGGGCTGTAATGAGAAAGTGGGGGACGTTGGTGAGCTATAATGAGAGACAGTGGGGATGTTGGTAGGCTGTAATGAGAGAGAGAGAGAGAGTTGGGGCATGTGTTTGGGCTGTAATGAGAAAGTGGGGGACGTTGGTGAGCTGTAATGAGAGAGTGGGGGATGTTGGTGGGCTGTAATGAGAAAGTGGGGGACGTTGGTGAGCTATAATGAGAGACAGTGGGGGATGTTCGTGAGCTGTAATGAGAGACCGTGGGGATTTTGGTGGGCTGTAATGAGAGAGAGTGGGGGATGTTGGTGGGCTGTAATGAGAGAGAGTAGGGATGTTGGTGGACTGTAATGAGAGACAGTGGGGGATGTTCGTGAGCTGTAATGAGAGACAGTGGGGATGTTGGTGAGCTGTAATGAGAGAGAGTGGGGGATGTTTGTAGGCTGTAATGAGAGTGGGGTGATGTGGATGGGCTCTAATGAGAGAGTTGGGGATGTTGGTGGGCTGTAATGAGAGAGAGTGGGGTATGTTGGTGGGCTGTAATGAGAAAGTGGGGGACGTTGGTGAGCTGTAATGAGAGAGTGGGGGATGTTGGTGGGCTGTAATGAGAAAGTGGGGGACGTTGGTGAGCTATAATGAGAGACAGTGGGGATGTTGGTGGGCTGTAATGAGAGAGAGAGAGAGAGTTGGGGCATGTGTTTGGGCTGTAATGAGAAAGTGGGGGACGTTGGTGAGCTGTAATGAGAGAGTGGGGGATGTTGGTGGGCTGTAATGAGAGAGTGGGGGATGTTGGTGAGCTGTAATGAGAGACAGTGGGGGATGTTGGTGAGCTGGAATGAGAGACAGTGGGGATGTTGGTGGGCTGTAATGAGAGTGGGGTGATGTGGATGGGCTGTAATGAGAGAGTGGGCGATGGTGAGCTGTAATGAGAGACATTGGGGATGTTGGTGGGCTGTAATGAGAGACAGTGGGGATGTTCGTGAGCTGTAATGAGAGACAGTGGGGGATGTTGGTGAGCTGGAATGAGAGACAGTGGGGATGTTGATGGGCTGTAATGAGAGAGAGTGGGGATGTTGGTGAGCTGTAATGAGAGACAGTGGGGGATGTTCGTGAGCTGTAATGAGAGACCGTGGGGATTTTGGTGGGCTGTAATGAGAGAGAGTGGGGGATGTTGGCGGGCTGTAATGAGAGAGAGTAGGGATGTTGGTGGACTGTAATGAGAGACAGTGGGGGATGTTCGTGAGCTGTAATGAGAGACAGTGGGGATGTTGGTGGGCTGTAATGAGAGTGAGTAGGGGTGATGTTTGTAGGCTGTAATGAGAGTGGGGTGATGTGGATGGGCTCTAATGAGAGAGTTGGGGATGTTGGTGGGCTGTAATGAGAGAGAGTGGGGTATGTTGGTGGGCTGTAATGAGAAAGTGGGGGACGTTGGTGAGCTATAATGAGAGACAGTGGGGATGTTGGTGGGCTGTAAAGAGAGGCAGTGGGGGATGTTCGTGAGCTGTAATGAGAGACAGTGGGGATGTTGGTGGGCTGTAATGAGAGAGAGTGGGGGATGTTGGTGGGCTGTAATGAGAGACAGTGGTGGATGTTCATGAGCTGTAATGAGAGACCGTGTGGATGTTGGTGGGCTGTAATGAGAGAGAGTGGGGGATGTTGGTGGGCTGTAATGAGAGAGAGTGGGGGATGTTGGTGAGCTGTAATGAGAGAGTGGGGGATGTTGGTGGGCTGTAATGAGAGAGTGGGGGATGTTGGTGAGCTGTAATGAGAGAGAGTGGGGGATGTTGGTGAGCTGTAATCAGAGACAGCGTGGATGTTGGTTGGCTGTAATGAGAGAGAGTGTGGATGTTGGTGGGCTGTAATGAGAGAGAGTGGGGGATGTTGGTGGGCTGTAATGAGAGAGAGTGGGGGATGTTGGTGGGCTGTAATGAGAGAGAGTGTGGGATGTTGGTGAGCTGTAATGAGAGAGTGGGGGATGTTGGTGGGCTGTAATGAGAGAGTGGGGGATGTTGGTGAGCTGTAATGTGAGAGAGTGGGGGATGTTGGTGAGCTGTAATCAGAGACAGCATGGATGTTGTTTGGCTGTAATGAGAGAGAGTGTGGATGTTGGTGGGCTGTAATGAGTGACAGAGCGGGATGTAGGTGTGCTGTAATGAGAGACAGTGGGGATGTTGGTGGGCTGTAATGAGAGTGAGTAGGGGTGATGTTTGTAGGCTGTAATGAGAGTGGGGTGATGTGGATGGGCTGTAATGAGAGAGTTGGGGATGTTGGTGGGCTGTAATGAGAGAGAGTGGGGGATGTTGGTGGGCTGTAATGAGAAAGTGGAGGACGTTGGTGAGCTATAATGAGAGAGAGTGGGGATGTTGGTGGGCTGTAATGAGAGACAGTGGGGATGTTGGTGGGCTGTAATGAGAGAGAGAGAGAGTTGGGGCATGTGTTTGGGCTGTAATGAGAGAGTGGGGATGTTGGTGAGCTGTAATGAGAGACAGTGGGGGATGTTGGTGAGCTGGAATGAGAGAGTGGGGATGTTGGTGGGCTGTAATGAGAGTGGGGTGATGTGGACGGGCTGTAATGAGAGAGTGGGCGATGGTGAGCTGTAATGAGAGACATTGGGGATGTTGGTGGGCTGTAATGAGAGACAGTGGGGATGTTCGTGAGCTGTAATGAGAGACAGTGGGGGATGTTGGTGAGCTGGAATGAGAGACAGTGGGGATGTTGATGGGCTGTAATGAGAGAGAGTGGGGATGTTGGTGGGCTGTAATGAGAGACAGTGGGGGATGTTCGTGAGCTGTAATGAGAGACCGTGGGGATTTTGGTGGGCTGTAATGAGAGAGAGTGGGGGATGTTGGTGGGCTGTAATGAGAAAGTGGGGGACGTTGGTGAGCTATAATGAGAGACAGTGAGAATGTTGATGGGCTGTAATGAGAGAGAGTGGGGATGTTGGTGGGCTGTAATGAGAGAGAGTAGGGATGTTGGTGGACTGTAATGAGAGACAGTGGGGGATGTTCGTGAGCTGTAATGAGAGACAGTGGGGATGTTGGTGAGCTGTAATGAGAGAGAGTGGGGGATGTTTGTAGGCTGTAATGAGAGTGGGGTGATGTGGATGGGCTCTAATGAGAGAGTTGGGGATGTTGGTGGGCTGTAATGAGAGAGAGTGGGGTATGTTGGTGGGCTGTAATGAGAAAGTGGGGGACGTTGGTGAGCTGTAATGAGAGAGTGGGGGATGTTGGTGGGCTGTAATGAGAAAGTGGGGGACGTTGGTGAGCTATAATGAGAGACAGTGGGGATGTTGGTGGGCTGTAATGAGAGAGAGAGAGAGAGTTGGGGCATGTGTTTGGGCTGTAATGAGAAAGTGGGGGACGTTGGTGAGCTGTAATGAGAGAGTGGGGGATGTTGGTGGGCTGTAATGAGAAAGTGGGGGACGTTGGTGAGCTATAATGAGAGACAGTGTGGATGTTGGTGGGCTGTAATGAGAGAGTGGGGGATGTTGGTGAGCTGTAATGTGAGAGAGTGGGGGATGTTGGTGAGCTGTAATCAGAGACAGCATGGATGTTGTTTGGCTGTAATGAGAGAGAGTGTGGATGTTGGTGGGCTGTAATGAGTGACAGAGCGGGATGTAGGTGTGCTGTAATGAGAGACAGTGGGGATGTTGGTGGGCTGTAATGAGAGTGAGTAGGGGTGATGTTTGTAGGCTGTAATGAGAGTGGGGTGATGTGGATGGGCTGTAATGAGAGAGTTGGGGATGTTGGTGGGCTGTAATGAGAGAGAGTGGGGGATGTTGGTGGGCTGTAATGAGAAAGTGGAGGACGTTGGTGAGCTATAATGAGAGAGAGTGGGGATGTTGGTGGGCTGTAATGAGAGACAGTGGGGATGTTGGTGGGCTGTAATGAGAGAGAGAGAGAGTTGGGGCATGTGTTTGGGCTGTAATGAGAGAGTGGGGATGTTGGTGAGCTGTAATGAGAGACAGTGGGGGATGTTGGTGAGCTGGAATGAGAGAGTGGGGATGTTGGTGGGCTGTAATGAGAGTGGGGTGATGTGGACGGGCTGTAATGAGAGAGTGGGCGATGGTGAGCTGTAATGAGAGACATTGGGGATGTTGGTGGGCTGTAATGAGAGACAGTGGGGATGTTCGTGAGCTGTAATGAGAGACAGTGGGGGATGTTGGTGAGCTGGAATGAGAGACAGTGGGGATGTTGATGGGCTGTAATGAGAGAGAGTGGGGATGTTGGTGGGCTGTAATGAGAGATAGTGGGGGATGTTCGTGAGCTGTAATGAGAGACCGTGGGGATTTTGGTGGGCTGTAATGAGAGAGAGTGGGGGATGTTGGTGGGCTGTAATGAGAAAGTGGGGGACGTTGGTGAGCTATAATGAGAGACAGTGAGAATGTTGATGGGCTGTAATGAGAGAGAGTGGGGATGTTGGTGGGCTGTAATGAGAGAGAGTAGGGATGTTGGTGGACTGTAATGAGAGACAGTGGGGGATGTTCGTGAGCTGTAATGAGAGACAGTGGGGATGTTGGTGAGCTGTAATGAGAGAGAGTGGGGGATGTTTGTAGGCTGTAATGAGAGTGGGGTGATGTGGATGGGCTCTAATGAGAGAGTTGGGGATGTTGGTGGGCTGTAATGAGAGAGAGTGGGGTATGTTGGTGGGCTGTAATGAGAAAGTGGGGGACGTTGGTGAGCTGTAATGAGAGAGTGGGGGATGTTGGTGGGCTGTAATGAGAAAGTGGGGGACGTTGGTGAGCTATAATGAGAGACAGTGGGGATGTTGGTGGGCTGTAATGAGAGAGAGAGAGAGAGTTGGGGCATGTGTTTGGGCTGTAATGAGAAAGTGGGGGACGTTGGTGAGCTGTAATGAGAGAGTGGGGGATGTTGGTGGGCTGTAATGAGAAAGTGGGGGACGTTGGTGAGCTATAATGAGAGACAGTGGGGATGTTGGTAGGCTGTAATGAGAGAGAGAGAGAGAGTTGGGGCATGTGTTTGGGCTGTAATGAGAAAGTGGGGACGTTGGTGAGCTGTAATGAGAGAGTGGGGGATGTTGGTGGGCTGTAATGAGAAAGTGGGGGACGTTGGTGAGCTATAATGAGAGACAGTGGGGATGTTCGTGAGCTGTAATGAGAGACCGTGGGGATTTTGGTGGGCTGTAATGAGAGAGAGTGGGGGATGTTGGTGGGCTGTAATGAGAAAGTGGGGGACGTTGGTGAGCTATAATGAGAGACAGTGAGAATGTTGATGGGCTGTAATGAGAGAGAGTGGGGATGTTGGTGGGCTGTAATGAGAGAGAGTAGGGATGTTGTGGACTGTAATGAGAGACAGTGGGGGATGTTCGTGAGCTGTAATGAGAGACAGTGGGGATGTTGGTGAGCTGTAATGAGAGAGAGTGGGGGATGTTTGTAGGCTGTAATGAGAGTGGGGTGATGTGGATGGGCTCTAATGAGAGAGTTGGGGATGTTGGTGGGCTGTAATGAGAGAGAGTGGGGTATGTTGGTGGGCTGTAATGAGAAAGTGGGGGACGTTGGTGAGCTGTAATGAGAGAGTGGGGGATGTTGGTGGGCTGTAATGAGAAAGTGGGGGACGTTGGTGAGCTATAATGAGAGACAGTGGGGATGTTGGTGGGCTGTAATGAGAGAGAGAGAGAGAGTTGGGGCATGTGTTTGGGCTGTATGAGAGTAGTGGGGGGACGTTGGTGAGCTGTAATGAGAGAGTGGGGGATGTTGGTGGGCTGTAATGAGAAAGTGGGGGGACGTTGGTGAGCTATAATGAGAGACAGTGGGGATGTTGGTGGGCTGTAATGAGAGAGAGAGAGAGAGTTGGGGCATGTGTTTGGGCTGTAATGAGAAAGTGGGGGACGTTGGTGAGCTGTAATGAGAGAGTGGGGGATGTTGGTGGGCTGTAATGAGAAAGTGGGGGGACGTTGGGTGAGCTATAATGAGAGACAGTGGGGGATGTTCGTGAGCTGTAATGAGAGACCGTGGGGATTTTGGTGGGCTGTAATGAGAGAGAGTGGGGGATGTTGGTGGGCTGTAATGAGAGAGAGTAGGGATGTTGGTGGACTGTAATGAGAGACAGTGGGGGATGTTCGTGAGCTGTAATGAGAGACAGTGGGGATGTTGGTGAGCTGTAATGAGAGAGAGTGGGGGATGTTTGTAGGCTGTAATGAGAGTGGGGTGATGTGGATGGGCTCTAATGAGAGAGTTGGGGATGTTGGTGGGCTGTAATGAGAGAGAGTGGGGTATGTTGGTGGGCTGTAATGAGAAAGTGGGGGACGTTGGTGAGCTGTAATGAGAGAGTGGGGGATGTTGGTGGGCTGTAATGAGAAAGTGGGGGACGTTGGTGAGCTATAATGAGAGACAGTGGGGATGTTGGTGGGCTGTAATGAGAGAGAGAGAGAGAGTTGGGGCATGTGTTTGGGCTGTAATGAGAAAGTGGGGGACGTTGGTGAGCTGTAATGAGAGAGTGGGGGATGTTGGTGGGCTGTAATGAGAGAGTGGGGGATGTTGGTGAGCTGTAATGAGAGACAGTGGGGGATGTTGGTGAGCTGGAATGAGAGACAGTGGGGATTTTGGTGGGCTGTAATGAGAGAGAGTGGGGGATGTTGGCGGGCTGTAATGAGAGAGAGTAGGGATGTTGGTGGACTGTAATGAGAGACAGTGGGGGATGTTCGTGAGCTGTAATGAGAGACAGTGGGGATGTTGGTGAGCTGTAATGAGAGAGAGTGGGGGATGTTTGTAGGCTGTAATGAGAGTGGGGTGATGTGGATGGGCTCTAATGAGAGAGTTGGGGATGTTGGTGGGCTGTAATGAGAGAGAGTGGGGTATGTTGGTGGGCTGTAATGAGAAAGTGGGGGACGTTGTTGAGGTATAATGAGAGACAGTGAGAATGTTGATGGGCTGTAATGAGAGAGAGTGGGGATGTTGGTGGGCTGTAATGAGAGACAGTGGGGGATGTTCGTGAGCTGTAATGAGAGACCGTGGGGATTTTGGTGGGCTGTAATGAGAGAGAGTGGGGGATGTTGGTGGGCTGTAATGAGAGAGAGTAGGGATGTTGGTGGACTGTAATGAGAGACAGTGGGGGATGTTCCTGAGCTGTAATGAGAGACAGTGGGGATGTTGGTGAGCTGTAATGAGAGAGAGTGGGGGATGTTTGTAGGCTGTAATGAGAGTGGGGTGATGTGGATGGGCTCTAATGAGAGAGTTGGGGATGTTGGTGGGCTGTAATGAGAGAGAGTGGGGTATGTTGGTGGGCTGTAATGAGAAAGTGGGGGACGTTGGTGAGCTATAATGAGAGACAGTGGGGATGTTGGTGGGCTGTAATGAGAGGCAGTGGGGGATGTTCGTGAGCTGTAATGAGAGACAGTGGGGATGTTGGTGGGCTGTAATGAGAGAGAGTGGGGGATGTTGGTGGGCTGTAATGAGAGACAGTGGTGGATGTTCATGAGCTGTAATGAGAGACCGTGTGGATGTTGGTGGGCTGTAATGAGAGAGAGTGGGGGATGTTGGTGGGCTGTAATGAGAGAGAGTGGGGGATGTTGGTGAGCTGTAATGAGAGAGTGGGGGATGTTGGTGGGCTGTAATGAGAGAGTGGGGGATGTTGGTGAGCTGTAATGAGAGAGAGTGGGGGATGTTGGTGAGCTGTAATCAGAGACAGCGTGGATGTTGGTTGGCTGTAATGAGAGAGAGTGTGGATGTTGGTGGGCTGTAATGAGAGAGAGTGGGGGATGTTGGTGGGCTGTAATGAGAGAGAGTGGGGATGTTGGTGGGCTGTAATGAGAGAGAGTGGGGGATGTTGGTGAGCTGTAATGAGAGAGT
This sequence comes from Hypanus sabinus, assembly GCF_030144855.1. NCBI lineage: Eukaryota > Metazoa > Chordata > Chondrichthyes > Myliobatiformes > Dasyatidae > Hypanus > Hypanus sabinus. The sequence goes on from NW_026781307.1 coordinate 1,813,999, forward strand.
GGGGGATGTTGGTGGGCTGTAATGAGAGAGTGGGGGATGTTGGTGAGCTGTAATGTGAGAGAGTGGGGGATGTTGGTGAGCTGTAATCAGAGACAGCATGGATGTTGTTTGGCTGTAATGAGAGAGAGTGTGGATGTTGGTGGGCTGTAATGAGTGACAGAGCGGGATGTAGGTGAGCTGTAATGAGAGACAGTGGGGATGTTGGTGGGCTGTAATGAGAGTGAGTAGGGGTGATGTTTGTAGGCTGTAATGAGAGTGGGGTGATGTGGATGGGCTGTAATGAGAGAGTTGGGGATGTTGGTGGGCTGTAATGAGAGAGAGTGGGGGATGTTTGTGGGCTGTAATGAGAAAGTGGAGGACGTTGGTGAGCTATAATGAGAGAGAGTGGGGATGTTGGTGGTCTGTAATGAGAGACAGTGGGGATGTTGGTGGGCTGTAATGAGAGAGAGAGAGAGTTGGGGCATGTGTTTGGGCTGTAATGAGAGAGTGGGGATGTTGGTGAGCTGTAATGAGAGACAGTGGGGGATGTTGGTGAGCTGGAATGAGAGACAGTGGGGATGTTGGTGGGCTGTAATGAGAGTGGGGTGATGTGGACGGGCTGTAATGAGAGAGTGTGCGATGGTGAGCTGTAATGAGAGACATTGGGGATGTTGGTGGGCTGTAATGAGTAACAGTGGGGATGTTCGTGAGCTGTAATGAGAGACAGTGGGGGATGTTGGTGAGCTGGAATGAGAGACAGTGGGGATGTTGATGGGCTGTAATGAGAGAGAGTGGGGATGTTGGTGGGCTGTAATGAGAGACAGTGGGGGATGTTCGTGAGCTGTAATGAGAGACCGTGGGGATTTTGGTGGGCTGTAATGAGAGAGAGTGGGGGATGTTGGTGGGCTGTAATGAGAAAGTGGGGGACGTTGGTGAGCTATAATGAGAGACAGTGAGAATGTTGATGGGCTGTAATGAGAGAGAGTGGGGATGTTGGTGGGCTGTAATGAGAGACAGTGGGGGATGTTCGTGAGCTGTAATGAGAGACCGTGGGGATTTTGGTGGGCTGTAATGAGAGAGAGTGGGGGATGTTGGTGGGCTGTAATGAGAGAGAGTAGGGATGTTGGTGGACTGTAATGAGAGACAGTGGGGGATGTTCGTGAGCTGTAATGAGAGACAGTGGGGATGTTGGTGAGCTGTAATGAGAGAGAGTGGGGGATGTTTGTAGGCTGTAATGAGAGTGGGGTGATGTGGATGGGCTCTAATGAGAGAGTTGGGGATGTTGGTGGGCTGTAATGAGAGAGAGTGGGGTATGTTGGTGGGCTGTAATGAGAAAGTGGGGGACGTTGGTGAGCTGTAATGAGAGAGTGGGGGATGTTGGTGGGCTGTAATGAGAAAGTGGGGGACGTTGGTGAGCTATAATGAGAGACAGTGGGGATGTTGGTGGGCTGTAATGAGAGAGAGAGAGAGAGTTGGGGCATGTGTTTGGGCTGTAATGAGAAAGTGGGGGACGTTGGTGAGCTGTAATGAGAGAGTGGGGGATGTTGGTGGGCTGTAATGAGAGAGTGGGGGATGTTGGTGAGCTGTAATGAGAGACAGTGGGGGATGTTGGTGAGCTGGAATGAGAGACAGTGGGGATGTTGGTGGGCTGTAATGAGAGTGAGGTGATGTGGATGGGCTGTAATGAGAGAGTGGGCGATGGTGAGCTGTAATGAGAGACATTGGGGATGTTGGTGGGCTGTAATGAGAGACAGTGGGGATGTTCGTGAGCTGTAATGAGAGACAGTGGGGGATGTTGGTGAGCTGGAATGAGAGACAGTGGGGATGATGGGCTGTAATGAGAGAGAGTGGGGATGTTGGTGGGCTGTAATGAGAGACAGTGGGGGTTGTTCGTGAGCTGTAATGAGAGACCGTGGGGATTTTGGTGGGCTGTAATGAGAGAGAGTGGGGGATGTTGGCGGGCTGTAATGAGAGAGAGTAGGGATGTTGGTGGACTGTAATGAGAGACAGTGGGGGATGTTCGTGAGCTGTAATGAGAGACAGTGGGGATGTTGGTGAGCTGTAATGAGAGAGAGTGGGGGATGTTTGTAGGCTGTAATGAGAGTGGGGTGATGTGGATGGGCTCTAATGAGAGAGTTGGGGATGTTGGTGGGCTGTAATGAGAGAGAGTGGGGTATGTTGGTGGGCTGTAATGAGAAAGTGGGGGACGTTGGTGAGCTATAATGAGAGACAGTGAGAATGTTGATGGGCTGTAATGAGAGAGAGTGGGGATGTTGGTGGGCTGTAATGAGAGACAGTGGGGGATGTTCGTGAGCTGTAATGAGAGACCGTGGGGATTTTGGTGGGCTGTAATGAGAGAGAGTGGGGGATGTTGGTGGGCTGTAATGAGAGAGAGTAGGGATGTTGGTGGACTGTAATGAGAGACAGTGGGGGATGTTCGTGAGCTGTAATGAGAGACAGTGGGGATGTTGGTGAGCTGTAATGAGAGAGAGTGGGGGATGTTTGTAGGCTGTAATGAGAGTGGGGTGATGTGGATGGGCTCTAATGAGAGAGTTGGGGATGTTGGTGGGCTGTAATGAGAGAGAGTGGGGTATGTTGGTGGGCTGTAATGAGAAAGTGGGGGACGTTGGTGAGCTATAATGAGAGACAGTGGGGATGTTGGTGGGCTGTAATGAGAGGCAGTGGGGGATGTTCGTGAGCTGTAATGAGAGACAGTGGGGATGTTGGTGGGCTGTAATGAGAGAGAGTGGGGGATGTTGGTGGGCTGTAATGAGAGAGAGTAGGGATGTTGGTGAACTGTAATGAGAGACAGTGGGGGATGTTCGTGAGCTGTAATGAGAGACAGTGGAGATGTTGGTGGGTTGTAATGAGAGAGAGTAGGGGTGATGTTGGTGGGCTATAATGAGAGTGGGGTGATGTGGATGGGCTGTAATGAGAGAGTGGGGGATGTTGGTGGGCTGTAATGAGAGAGAGTGGGGGATGTTGGTGAGTTGTAATGAGAGACAGTGGGGATGTTGGTTGGCTGTAATGAGAGAGAGATAGGGGTGATGTTGGTAGGCTGTAATGAGAGAGAGTGGGGGATGTTAGTGGACTGTAATGGGAGAGAGTGGGGGATGTTAGTGGGCCGTAATGAGAGAAAGAATGTGTGAGTTGGTGGTCAGTAATGAGACAGAGAGAGAGTAGGAGAGATATGGGTGGGCTGTAATGAGAGAGTGGGGGATGTTGGTGGGCTGTATTGAGAGAGAGTGGGGATGTTGGTGGGCTGTAATGAGAGACAGTGGGGATGTTGGTGGGCTGTGAGAGAGAGTGGGGATGTGGATGGGCTGTAATGAGAGTTGGGGTCATGTGGATGGGCTGTAATGAGAGAGTGGGGATGTTGGTGGGCTGTAATGAGAGTTGGGGGCATGTGGATGAGCTGTAATGAGAGAGAGTGGGGATGTGGATGGGCTGTAATGAGAGAGTGGAGCTGAATGAGTCTATTCGCTGCTTGTTCAGTCGGTCACGGAGAGGTTGTGCCTGATTGTCCATGTTGGATGACAAACAAGGGAAAACCTGCCGATGTTGGAAATGCAAGTGACAGACACAAAATGCTGGAGGGGACTCAGCTACTTACGTTGACGCTGCCTGGCCTGATGAGTTCCTCCAGCACTCTGACAGTTTGTCAGATGACAACGGATGACAGTTTGTTTCGCAACCTCCTCTCCACCATGACCTCAGAAGATTCCAGGTTGCAGCCAGAGATGGAGCCAGTCTTTCTGATGAGTTTATTGCATCACCAGCACCGATGCTGCTTCCCCAACATAAAGCCACTGGACTCGCTGCAACAGAAACATAGGAACAGAAATCTTCGGCCCACATTGTTGTGCCGACCACGTAACCTTCTCTGGAAACTGCCTAGAATTTCCCTGCCGCATCGCCCTTTATTTTTCTACACTCCATGTACTTATCTAAGAGTCTCTTAAAAGACCCTGTCTGCCACCATCACCTGCAGTACGTTCCACACACCCACCACTCTCTGTGTGAAAAACTCACCCCTGACATCTCCTCTGTACCCACTCCCCAGCTCCTTAAACCTGTCCCCTCTCGTGCTGGCCATTTCAGCCCTGGGGAAAAGCCTCTGACTATCCACACGGGTCAATGCCTCTCATCATCTTGTACACCTCTATCAGGTCACCTCTCATCCCCCGTCACTCCGAGGAGGAAAAGCCGAGTTCACTCAACCTATTCTCATAAGGCACGCTCCCCAATCCAGGGGACATCCTTGTAAATCTCCTCTGCGCTCCCTCTGTGGTTTCCAGACTAGTATCTGCGGTCCGGTAAAAGATCTCCAACATCCTACTGCACACATTGAAGGATCTCAGTTCCTTAGAGAATAGTCTGCCCTTCCCCGTCTTGTAAACAGCCCTGGTACTGTTTGTCCAGTCAAGTCCTAAAGTGATGGCGGTAACTTTATAGTTTGTGAATAACCTCATGTTGTCATGCGCATCACACTTTAAGTCAGTCAGCCTGTCAGTCTTCAGGCCATCCCACTCAGGAACTGATGTGAGTTTTATTACTGGATCGTAATGATATGTGCTCTGTGTGGTTAGGTTAGGTCATATTTGTGCGGAGTAGAACAGTGCACCACCACTCCAGAGTGAAGATCTTCCGCAGTCAAATGGCAGATTTCCAAGGGTCAGAGCCGTCTCTACTCCCTGAGGAGACTGAGGTCCTTTAACATCTGCCGGACGATGCTGAGGATGTTCTACGAGTCTGTGGTGGCCAGGTGCTATCATGTTTGTTGTTGTGTGCTGGGGCAGCAGGCTGAGGGTAGCAGACACCAACAGGATCAACAACTCTTTCGTAAGGCCAGTGATGTTGTGGGGGTGGAACTGGACTCTCTGACGGTGGTGTCTGAAAAGAGGTTGCTGTCCAAGTTGCATGCCATCTTGGACAAGGACTCCCATCCACTCCATAATGTACTGGTTAGGCACAGGAGTACATTCAGCCAGAGACTCATTCCACCGAGATGTAACATTGAGCGTCATAGGAAGTCATTCCTACCTGTGGCCATCAAACTTCACAACTCCTCCCTGGGAGTGTCAGACACCCTGAGCCAATAGGCTGGTCCTGGACTTATTTCCACTTGGCATAATTTACCTATTATTATTTATGGTTTTATTTTGCTCTATTTCTTCACTATTCTTGGTTGGTGCGGCTGTAACGAAACCCAATTTCCCTCGGGATCAATAAAGTATGTCTGTCTGTCTGTGACTGCAGTACTGTGCAAAAGCTTAGGTACATTTCTATTTCTGTGGAGCCTGAGACTTCTGCACAGTAACTTGAAGTTATGTATTGCACTGTACCTGCTGCCGCAATAAAAAATCTAATTTCATGACATATGTGAGTGATGATAAACCTGACTCTGTTATGGGTTTCTGTTGTGGACTGAGAGTGGGAATGAGGATGGGCAGAGGAGAATCACGATTGGGAAAGGGGAACAGGAGCGAGAAGCACCAGAGAGACATTCTGTACCGATCGCTTGGAATCAAATGACCTTACCCGGTGTCTCAGGGCTGGGTGTGTTTGCAACTCCTTCTGTTCCAGCTATCCCACACCCCTCCCGCGAGCACTCCCCCTTCACCATCCTTTCCTGCCGCCAGATTCACAAACTCGCTCTCCGATCCACATCGAGGTTTGCTGCGCAAAAATCTTAGGCAGCCCAGCTATGGAGAAGTGCCCGAGACCTTAGCACAGGACTGTGTGTGTGCCGTGTTGCACCTCGGGCCCAGAGGAGCGATGTTTCGTTTAGCCATGTACATAAACTTGAACTTGACTCCTCTCTCTCTCTCTGTCTTTTCAGACTGGGTTTCAATTTCCTGGGAGATTCCGCAGGGGAAGTTCTGTCCGCGGCTTTGAGAGTCCCCGGCTGTCAAATGCAGAGACTGCGGTGAGTGAAAGGCAGGAAGATTGTGTGCTGGTGACCATTAATGTGCTAAAACTAACAAAGCTGGCCCTCCTTGTCCGCGAGTTCCGCATGCGCGAATTCAACTGACCGTGAATAGCAAAAACCCGGAAATGCTCTTCCAGCACTTGTTGTTCGAGCATGTGCAGACCGTTATTTCTTGTCACTATTCCCTAAATAATGCAGTATAACAACTATTACATAGCATTTACATTGTGTTGGGTAGTATACGTAATCTAGAGGTGATTTAAGGTATACGGGAGGATGTGTGTAGGTTACCGTGGATCGGGATTTTAAAAAATCGGAAGTTCTCCTACTAAGTAAGTCGGAACAGGTACATCCGGTATGATTTAATGTCAGTTAGTCAAACTTTTGTCTTAGAAAATAGTTTATATTTACCTTTCTTTGCATATAAAACACTTAAGAAATGCATGTATTTCAATAATTAAACCACTGCGTTACTTAGTAATAATTGCAGCCTTTCATCGGGGCTGGGCCTTTCTTACTTTATCCTGTAAATTGTTCTGATCGTTCACCGACTGTAGCCTAACGCTTTTCCAATGACCGATGGTGTTTCACCTCTTTCTGATCGCTTTATTATTTCCAACTTATTTTCAATCGTGATCGTGATTATTTTTGTAAAGAGAAACACTGCGGATTCAGAGCTCCGCCGGGTCCTGAAGTCCACCGCACCGAGACGGGTTAAATAAGGTCCGGGGTCTCGCCGGGTCCTAATGTCCACCGCACCGAGACGGGTTGAATAAGGTCCGGGGTTCCGCCGGGTCCCAATGTCCACCGCACCGAGACGGGTTGAATGAGGTCCGGGGTTCCGCCGGGTCCTGAAGTCCACCGCACCGCGACGAGTTGAATAAATTCCGGGGTTCCACCGGGTCCTAACGTCCAACACACCGAGACGGGTTGAATAAGGTCCGGGGTTCCGCCGGGTCCCAATGTCCACCGCACCGATACGGGTTGAATAAGGTCCGGGGTTCGCGCCGGGTCCTAATGTCCACCGCACCGAGACGGGTTAAATAAGGTCCGGGGTTCCGCCGGGTCCTAATGTCCACCGCACCGAGACGGGTTGAATGATGTCCGGGGTTCCGCCGGGTCCTAATGTCCACCGCACCGAGACGGGTTGAATAAGGTCCGGGGTTCCGCCGGGTCCTAATGTCCACCGCACCGAGACGGGTTGAATAAGGTCCGGGGTTCCGCCGGGTCCTAATGTCCACCGCACCGAGACGGGTTGAATGATGTCCGGGGTTCCGCCGGGTCCTAATGTCCACCGCACCGAGACGGGTTGAATGAGGTCCGGGGTTCCCCCGGGTCCTAATGTCCACCGCACCGATACGGGTTGAATAAGGTCCGGGGTTCTGCCGGGTCCTGGTGTCCACCGCACGAGACGGGTTGAATAAGGTCCGGGGTTCCGCCGGGTCCTAATGTCCACCGCTCTGAGCCAGGTTGAATAAAGTCCGGGGTTCCGCCGGGTCCTATTGTCCACCGCACCGAGACGGGTTGAATAAGGGACTTGAGCATCTGCATTTTTGGTATCTGCGAGAGGTCCTGGAACCAATCCCTCGTGGATCAGGAGGGCCGACTATATTTCTTGAGGGCTTGAGTATTGAAATTGTCCATTAAGACTAACAATATTCAGACGATAAAAGTCATGAAGGATCCCGCCCATGGGCTGTTTCAAAGTTTACAATAAATTGATTATCGAAGTACACCGATGTCACGATCTATAAGCCCGAGATTCATTTTCTTCTGGACAGTCACGGTAACTACATGAGACAGAATAGAATCACTGAAAGACTGCACCCAACAGCACAGGAGAAACAAACAGCGTCCAAAAGGCAACAAGCTGTGCAAATACAAAAGGGATCTTCTTTTAAAATAATAATCATGAGAAATAAATGATGAGTACCTGATGATGGATTAACATAAGAACACAAGAAAATCAAACTTGTCTTAAATATATTTCCAGAGATGACAGGGTTAGACTATGAGGAGAGATTGAGTCCCCTGGGACTGAACTCACTGGAATTCAGAAGAATGAGAGGAGATCTTATAGAAACATATAAAATTAGGGAAGGCATAGATAGAGAGAGGCAAAAAGTTGTTTCCACTGGCTAGAACTAGGGGACATAACCTCAAGTGTTGCGGGAGTAGATTTCGGACGGAGATGAGGAGGGACTGCTTTTCCCAGGGAGTGGAGAATCTGTGGAATTCTTTGCCCACTGAAGCAGTGGAGGCTGCCTCAGTAAATATATCGAAGACAAGGTTGAATAAGTTTTTGCATCGTCGGGGAATTGAGTGTGATGGGAAAAGGCAGGTAGGTGGAGATAAGTCCATGGTCAGATCGGCCATAATCTTATAGAATGGCGGAGCAGGCTCGACGGGCCGAATGGCCGACTCCTGCTCCTGTTTCTCATGTTCTTGTGTTGTCACGTACCCCGTGACCGGGTTACCAAACCAGCAGAAATGGAATGATACGTTGGAGTCTGGTGGTACTGTAACTAAAAGTGGTTTATTAGTAAAATAAGGAATCCAGCATCAAAAATGCAAATATACATATAAAGCAGGTTAGCAATGATATATACAGAAGTGTGGAAATATAAATCAAAACCAGCTCCATCGAAGTCTAGGGGTAAATGAATAGTCTTACGATGATGCAGAGTTCAGTTCAGTTTAAGTGTAAGTCGAGGTAGTTGCTGTTGTACCGTTGAAGTGAGTCAGGGAGAGGGGGGGGAGAAAGAGAGAGAGAGAGAGAGAGAGAGAGAGAGAGAGAGAGAGGGAGAGAGGGAGAGAGAGAGAGAGAGAGAGGGGGGGAGAGAGAGAGAGAGAGGGAGAGAGAGAGGGAGAGAGAGAGAGAGAGAGAGGGAGAGAGAGAGAGAGAGGGAGAGAGAGAGAGGGAGAGAAGAGAGGAGAGAGAGAGGAGAGAGAGAGAGAGGGGAGAGAGAGAGAGAGGGGGGGGGAGAGAGGGGGGGAGAGAGAGAGAGAGAGAGGGGGGGGAGAGAGAGAGAGAGAGGGGGGGGAGAGAGAGAGGGGGGGAGAGGGGGAGAGAGAGAGGGGGGGGGGAGAGGGGGGGAGAGAGAGGGGGGAGAGGGGGGAGAGGAGAGGGGGGGAGAGAGAGAGAGGGGGAGAGGGGGGGAGAGAGAGGACAGAGAGAGAGAAGAGGGGGGAGGGGGAGGGGAGAGGGAGACGGAGAGGGGGAGAGGGAGAGGGGGGGAGAGAGAGAGGGAGAGAGGGGGAGAGAGAGAGGGGGAGAGAGGGAGGAGAGGGAGGGGGAGAGAGAGAAGGAGAGAGAGGGGGAGAGAGAGAGAGAGAGGGAGAGAGGGAGAGGAGAGAGAGAGAGGGAGAGAGAGAGAGAGATGGGAGAGGGGGAGGGAGAGGGGGAGAGGGTGAAGAGAGAAGGGGGAGAGAGGGAGGGAGAGAGAGGGAAGAGAGAGGAGAGGGAGAAGAGAGAGAGGGGAGGAGGGGAGAGAGAGAGGAGAGGGGGGGAGAGGGGAGGGAGGAGAGAGAGAGGAGAG